>NW_024962262.1:20257393-20290490 GCF_019238085.1 Lagopus leucura
TTCTTTTCTTTTCTTTTCTTTTCTTTTCTTTTCTTTTCTTTTCTTTTTTCTTTATTTTTATTTATATATATATTTTTTGTACAGAAACTCAGCCCTGTTTGAGATAAAATTCTTCCTTGAATGACTGAACTGACTGATGTCAGTTCAAAGATTTATAATGAGGTGCAAGTGAAAGTGTCAGTCACTTATTAATTTAAATGAAGTATTATTTATATTTTTTGCAGCTGATAAATTTTATATCTGTATGACATTTGGAAAAGAGAAAGCCTTTTAAAACATAAAGTGGTAAGATTACTCTGAATATTATTTCTTACAAGAATAGTTATATGTTTTGTGCTAATTCAAAAGAAAATGATCTTCTGAATTGGTATGTGTATCTATATGTCAGGTTTAATACATTATGAGATATTTTTCTTGCTGAAATAAAAATGTGAAAACATCTTGGTTTTTGATATATTTAGGTAAGACAGATGTGATACATAGTTGTCCCTACAGTAAATTCAATTCAGCATCTGGATGGGAACAAAGATCATTACATTTCAGGAAAACAGTTCATACCATATTCTTTTTCTACAAGAACACATTTTTCTCTTTTTACTGCCCTCCTTTCAAAGTGAGGATTCAGTCTGGTCACAAAAACAATAAATGTTTATTAGTCAGAAACTCCTTCTGGGCACTGGCTTTTCTCCACAGCCTTTTTCTTTATTTTTGTAGTAGGATGTTTCCCTCCAGGCTTCTGAGTACAGGAATACTATTTTATTTTTTTTAAGTGACTTTTTCTTGCCTACTCACCAGATTTGTCATTGTCTCATGGTTTTACTGTCATTTAAGACAGCATAGACTGAATAGCAAAAAGTTTATTTCTAAATAAAAGAATAAAAGAAAGAGAATTTTGGGCTTGCTTTTATTCAGCAGTTGATTATTTCTCTTGTTAATAGCAGACTTCATCAATATGGTAAAACAATTTTCAGTCTGTCAAACATTAAAATAATTTTGGAAAACGTACTGGAACATGGAAATTATTCTACTTCTGGCATGTGGTTTTAAAAATACTAAATTCAGAAATGGCTCAGGAAATTTTTTACAAACTCTGCTCACATAGCCAGTTAGTAGTACAAATAGTTCCATTGATTTCAGTAAGCTTCTCAAATAAAGAGTGCAGTGCTATGAAGTCAGTATTGTTAAATGAAGAGGGATAGTGTTTGCTATTCAACTTTGAGGCCAAGAGAAAAAGTTTGGTTTTAGTTAAGTGGCACAGCATTGTTTCTGGGTCTCCTCTGTATTTCATATGTATGTACACATACATACCCGTATATCCTATTATTTTACAGATTGAAAATATCTGTAGTATCTGCAGGCTTTGTTGTTGTTTTAATAGCCTGACACCAAAGATATGGCCTAGGATGTGTATGGAATTGGAGTACTGAGAGATGCCTGCGTGAGCAAAATGATGGAATAATTTTGGAAGAACAGGAAGTCAAAACAGACCAAATCTGTCTGTACTGCTGTTGTGGTGTATCACATCTGCCAGTCAAATGCCACACAGCTGCTCACTCACTCCCATAATCCAGAGTGGGATGAGAAATTGTCTATGGTTTATGGGCTGGTTCGGCCCAGTTCCATGACCAGCGAAGCGGAGGGATTTCGCAAAATCCACACCTCTGGAAAAAGGGAACAGGGGAACCCCAAAATAATTAAAAACAGTGGCAATGATCTGAGGAGAAACAAATATATAGTATCAGAATGCAAGATAACACACCATAATACAATACAATCAGAATTGAAACTAATAAATCAAATACAATGAGAGAGAGAACGTCCGAAAGGTGCATAGGCCTCAACACAACGCTGAAGTGAGATGCACAGTCCAGTTGAGCAGCAGGGAGACAGGAGGAGAGCTGATGGAGAAGAGGGGACGAAAAAGAGCGCATCAGGTGACCTTGCCAGGAGTTGTATCTCCTCTCTGTGACCACAAAGTCCCTTGGGGAATGTAGTTCTTCTCTTCTGGGCAGGCACCCAGAACTTCAGCATTAACAGTTAAAGTCCCAGTGCCCCACATGATGTTATGATGTGGAACACCAAAAAACCAAAAATCACAAAACCATGACAGAAATAAAACTGAAAAGTGCAAGGACTCATGGAATGAGATAAAAACAGTTTAATAAGTAATAATAATGATGATAGTAAGAAAAATAATAACAAGAAGAATTAAAAAATAAATTATATACAATGTATTCCTCATCACCTGTCAAGCGATGCTCAGCTAATCCTTGTCCCACATGGCCAACCCCCCTTAGATTTATTGTTCAGCATAATGTCATATGGTATGAAACGCCCCTTTGGCCATGTTCTGGTTTTGGCTGCAACAGAGTTGATTAGCTTCGTATTGACTGGTATGGTGCTATGTTTTTCTTTGGGAGAAAAATAATGTTAATAACACAACAATATTTCTAGTTGTTAGGATGTTTCAACTTCTTGTACTGTCCTACCAGTGAGGGTCTGAAGGGCTACAAGGAGCTGGGAGGAGACAGCTGACCTAATCTGGCAAAAGGGATATTTCATGCCATATGATATCATGTGAAAAAAACCTTTAAAAACTGTGAGGAGTTTGTGGAGGGGAGGGGGCAGTCCCTTCCTGGGAACAGACTGAGTATCAGCTTGTGAGTGGTTAGAAATTGCACTGTGCATCGTGTTTTTAAAATACAGTATTAACATTACTATTATTATTTTCCTTTTCCTGTTTTAGTAAATCTTCTTTATCTCATTCCACACATTTTACTTTGCTGTTTGTTTTCTGATTTTATTCCCTATGCCCTTAGGAGGAGGGAATGATTGAATGACTATTTGGTACATATGCTGGGTTAAGCCATAACAAGCCAGTTAGCTGATCTGGCTATGTCCCCTTCCAGCTTCTTGTGCACCTCCATCCACCTTGCTAAAACTAGGTAGGGAAAACTTTGAAGATGAAAAGTCCTTGATTTATTGTAAGCAGTTCTCAACAATAACTAAACCACTGATGTGCTATCAACAGTATTCACAAACCTGAAACATAGCACTATACCAGGAAGAATATTTTCTCTGTCCTAGCTGAAACCAGGACGACAGTTTATTGGGAGCATGGACAATATATGTGTTATCCCCCAGACCATGTTTAGTTTTATTCTGACTTCTATGATTATGGAAAAAGCCTGTAACAGAGAAAATAGTATCTATTCTGCTGTGTGAAGTATCAGTGGACTATCAGTGATGGAGCTTGTTTTTTGTCCCATTTTACTTTGCAATGTGGATGTGCCATTTGTTTCCAATTCACCCAATATTTATTTGATTATATCTGTGTACTGCAATTTGCTACTACCTAAAAAAATGTTTAATACAAGATATACAGTTCAATGGTTGTTGTAAAGTGGAATCTTTTTCTCATTACGTCATTTGTCTTGATGTTACTTTAAAAGTCATATAACCTGTTCTTGCAATGTTTTGTATACTGTTAAAATACGTCAATAGCTTCCTAAAAATCTAATACTAAACAGGTTACAGTATTTATAAAAACTATGCAAAAGTAGCTAACAGATAACAGTTATTCTCATGAAAACCACTTACACAGATTTTACCTTGAGTCTGAAAACTGATAGTGGGAAAGATCCAGTTCATTCAGAGCATTTGGGGATTGAATAAGCATTGCATATAAAACTAGAAAGATACATTCAAAGAATTAAATAAAATATTTCCTATCTACACACCTAAATGACCACAAAATAATATATATATATAATTTATACATATACATAAATTATATATAATTATATATAAAATATATATTCAGAATATAAATTTTTATATATATAAATAACATATATAAAAATATATAAATATATATAAATAACATTTTTATAATATATATATATAATATATATTTAGCATGTGATTAGAAATGAAGAAATTCCAATAGATATTGTGTTGTTATTTAAAATTAATTTCTCTCTTGTGGGTATATGGATATATATTGTAGATAAATGATACAAGCTGAGGGGTTTTTTTTGTTTTTTGTTTTTTTTTTTTCCCCCACAACAACCCAGTGCACAAACTGATTCTACTCTAAATCTTTTATTTCTCCCCAGAAAGAATTTCATCAAAAATCACCAAGCATGAGCAATAAATGCTGGAACAGATGAAGTCTGTTAAAGTTATAAACAACTGAAATGTTAGCCAGACTCAATAACAGGTAGTGATATCAGCCTGAGCTAAAATATGTTCTATTTCCCTACAGTAACAAGATCATGATGTTTCAGCTAGTAACTTTAGAGGAAAAAGTCATGTGTTTAATTATATTGATATTAGATATACATCTAACATGCTTCCAATCATTCTCCATTACAATAGGCAATGTAAATCCCTTCAACTAAATTTGTGATGGTATCAACCATCTGAATTAATTAAAACTATGTGGGGAAGAGGATAGGAGTAAAGAGGAAAGCATGAAAGATAGCTTGTAATTTTGCTGTTACACGAAGTCACCTAGTTTAAGAATTCAACACTTCTAAAGACTGCATACTCTTATATATAACCATTCCTCTTATTTTATTCTACCATTCAGTAATCATGTTTATTTATTACAGTCCTTTGATTTCTTTCTACAAAAAATTTTCATATTTCTCCTTTGTTGACTTGCTATGAGACTAAAATCATAGTTTGATTTGTTGATTCAGTGAAATTGTTTACATATCAGGCTCTATAAAAACCTACCAAATCTAAATTTGTAGGCTGATTTTGTAATGTATCAGCTTTCAAAAGTGTTCTTCACCCATTTATATTTAAAGTATTAGTACTTCAGAAACAGACTTAGTATCTCATTCTAATCAGAAATATACAAGCATCTGATTTTTATATTATACTAAGGAAAGAAGGCCTGAGTATCCTAGAGGAAAAAAGTGGAAATTGGTTTTTGTGGAGTCTACTCTTTTCCCTTGAAGTTCAGTTCAATGTATTTTTCTTGTAAATGAGTGCTTACTAACTTTCATCGAGTCTATTATCTAGGAGCTACATAAACATGCATGATAAAAGATGGGCTGTTGCTCAAAGATCTAATCCTTTAGATGTGAGACACTGACAGTCATCTACAATGAATTCTCCAGACAGCTGCACAGGATTTGTTTTGGCCTTTGCATAAGGGAGTTATTTTTTTTCCCTTTGGTATTTTGTTGGTGGTGCTCATGTGGGTATTTGTTCTGTTTTGTTTGCCTTTTGTTTGTTTGTTTTGCTGTTGTTCTAGTTTTTCGTTTTGTTTTCAACATAGTGGTTATTTTTCTCTGCAGTTAAAGCAATTCTTTTTCTTTACAAAAAAAAAAAAAAGAAAAGAAAAAAAGAAAAAAACTTTTCAGAAAAGGAGAAAAAATAGATGTATTTTTGCTGCACTTATAAATAGAAAGGGTCATCAAAATTGATTGTGGGCATCTTTTCATGGCTAAAAAAATAAAAATATCAAGTCACTGAGCTGTAAAAAGTATGCTTTACAGAATGTAGGAGAGACAATAGTTAACCTTTCACATCCACAGCATGACTGTGTCAACTGGAATTTACATTATCCTCTGATATGAGGTTAAACCCACAAAACCATTTACTCTCAAACTGAACTGCATGTCATCAAGTCAAGGACCTAAGCCCAATATACACTAGTAAAGTAGAGAGCATGTGAAAAAAGAATTTGCTAGAGCCTGCCAGTAAGCCAATATAAAAATTAATGTAAATGGAAACAAATATAATTATAAATATTAGTTTATTGGCCAATATTTGTTGTGATGAGAAATTTATGTGACGGTGTCAGCCTAGGACTTATATGGTTGCCTCCTTTTACAAAAGCTTTCACTCCTGAAAAATGGATTTTTTTTTTTTTTTTTCCTGATGTAAATACATAATTTTCAGAACATTTTCTATAAAGGGAATATTGGTTCCTTCTTTAGGAGTTTCCATTAGGTGCAAATAGCATAAAATACTCTGGTTGGGCTGGAGCAGGTGATTAAGGAGAAGGATGGAGGAAAGGACTTGAATTTGAATGTCATACTGAGAGGACTTAAAGAACAAAAAACTATAAAAAACAGTAGAAGGCTTTGTAAAGATGTGCTTCTGCCTCACCAAGCAGACAAAAATATCTCTTACTCTTCATCTTAGTGTAAATTAAGAATTGATTTACCTTCACTTGTCTTTTATTACCTGTAACTATGCTGTCTTTATCAGATGCTGTAAATAAACACTTTATTTGCATTTTACTATAACCTTGTAAGTTAACAATAGCTTTAAAAGATACGCCTTACCAAAGCTGTGCTGATCCATATAAGTAGGTCACTGCTGTATTTGTACGCAGAGCCCAGCACTCCTACCAATTTCCACAAGGAGGCCAAAGGGTAACAAGGTATACATCCACTAAAGCTCCATAAATCAATTTGAGAGTTAGTGCTATTGCAGTCAGAAGAGAAAGCATCTTCAGTGATAAGTGATAAAACCAGACAAAAATCACTCACAAGGCTGTAAGTTAGTGGGGAATATTGCCAAGGTTCCTAAAGGAGAATATAAAAAAAAAGTAGAATACTTTATTTTGATAATGCTGCAAAACTTCAAACTGTTTCTGTTTCAAGGTCACAAAAATCTCTCTTCATATAATTGTAAATTCTACTGAAGCTGCTAGACAATCTAGTTGATAATCAAAGATGAGATACAAATGGACACATCAAAATACATAAATCTTAATTTATGGCAAATAGTAAGTGTGCTGTCCATTTGTAGGTATTGTACAGATCATGCAAGTAGTGTTCAGTTACACATATTGTAACAGAGCAACAGAAGGGAGAACTTTGCTTTTGTGCCATGTTTGCTACAGCACATTTTCTCACATTAAATCCTCAGGAGAGTAGAAAGGACAAAGAGATTGCTGTTTCGACAGAAACAATGGAGGAAGATTTGGCAAGGTCTTTTTGAACTAAAGGGTGTAAGAACAGATCACAAATCATAGAATAGCTTGGGTTGGAAGAGGCCTCAAGGATCATCAAGATTCAACTCCCCCACCACAGACAAGGCCACCAACCTCCCCATTTAATACTAGACCAAACTGCCCATGGCCCCATCCAATCTGCCCTCCCAGGATGGGACACCCACAGCCTCTCTGGGTAGCTGTTCCAGCACCTCACCACTCTCTGTGAAGAACTTCCAACTTCCAACCTAAATCTTTTCTCCTCCAACTTAAAAACATTTCAGATATGGAAAGAGATGTTAACTGGGGAATCTGTTGTAGAACAAGAGATCAGAAGAGCAAGTGGAAAATTACACGCAAAGGGATAGAAGTAATACATTCAAATTACAGAAATACAGTGGGAAGGGAAAAGATTTCCTATCTTATTCCATCTATATAAAATATAAATTAGACATCACTGCAGTCTTCTCGCAGTACGTGAAAGTGAAATCTCAGGACTTTGACTCTTTGCTTGCTTGCTTGCTTACTTCCTCTGATTACATAACTTTTAGTATATTTAGTCTCTAAATTAAATGACTTAATATATAATTATTATTATTACTATTAGTTGTAATTAAAGCGAAGTACAATTTCTGCTCTGTAATTTCCAGACATCTTGGACCACAAGGGCACTTCTAAAGGAAGGGCAGACTTTTGATATGAAATAACATTAATGCTTCTGACATTGTCCCATAATCCTGGATTGTTGGGGATCCCATCCCACTCGGTGAAGAGGTGAATCTTTTTCTGTTTCCTGAGTCTCACCTACCCTAGTCAGCAAGGATCTCTACAGTGGTGCAGTCATCCAAGACTCAAAGGAATAACAAAAACCAACTTATTGAGAGTTTTCTGACAACTAACAACAGCTAATACTCTACTTGGAGGTAAAATCTGCTATTTTGTGAAAAACAATTAATAAGGATTAGTAGAGAATTCTTTAGAATTAGTAAGAATAGTTTGGCACAGAAATTATTTCTATGCTAGGAGTTCTAAGACTATATTAGGTAACAAGTAAAAAAGTGTGTAAGTATAGAAGATAAAGAGAAAAGATGGAAAATGGGGAAACAGACAGAAAGACCGACAGACAGATATATAAAAACAGCAAAGCTGTTCATTACTCCTCAAGCCTACTATTCAAGTGATTTCTTGATGTCAGGAGGTGCTGACCTTTGGTAGTGACAGATTGCCCAAGATAGTAAGTTGATGATGACAATGAATATCCATGTTCTCTTACTTACAGTACGGAGTGGTCAAGATTACTCTTTGGAGTGATATTTTCTGGCTTCAGGAATCTCAGCAGGAATTCTTTTGTTTTTGTCTTCCAGGCCTTGCAAATTTAAATAAGAGGAAGCATAAGAGGAAGCAGGGAGTCTCCAGCTTGTATCTTATCTTCATAGGATACTGTGGTATCATCTCCTAACTTCCTGCACTGAGCTGAAAAGGGTTACTCCTAGGCCAAGTGTTCAGCCAGAAAAAATTCCTGGGCCTTCTCATTTGAAGGCAATTTTTTTTTTTTATCTGCTCAAAGAAATGCTTTCAAATGTAAAAATGTCCATTGAAAAAAAACCTGTTGCTGATTGTCTCATGTTGATTAGAGACAATGCATTCCATACCAGTTTCAGACACAGGGAAACACAGAAGACTTTTGAAGATCATTTTGTGTCTATTGCTATCACCTGGGTGAGAAGAACTTTAATTATTTTTTTTTTAGAGTTGAGCCAAACTGAATAGTTTATTGGATCTGAAATTGAATATTCATTTTCCTGTGAACCACAGGAAAAAAAAAAAAAAAAAAAAAAAAAAAAAAAAAGGAAAATATTTGCAACAAATTATTTTGATATGAAATTTTTTCCATCAAATATAGCTCTCTTCCTGAAGATTTGCCTTGAAAACTAAATGCAATCCAAATCAACCAAGTATATCATCAGAGGTGGAATGTGTCAGAACTAATATATAAATTTGTGTTTTTGCTGCTTATAGTTCTCATTCTTTTTTTTGTTTGTTTGTTTTGTTGAGAAAAGTTATTCATTACAGTATGTATTCCATGATATTCCTTGCAAAAGAAAATATTCTTTACATTTTTGAGATAACGCTGATGTAATATAAGTGTAGAACAGAACGTTTGATTGGTACATGAAAAAGTGATAAAATAGTTGATCATATCTCTATGAAAATGAACCAGATAATTTTACAGAGCAATATCTCTGTTCTAAGTAGCTATATTTGAATGTCTTAGATACTATACAAGAATATCAATTTTAATGTATTAGCTTTTAGAATCATGGCTATTTTCAATACAGCAGTAACACTCCACCCCCAAAAATGGTTTCAATCACATCAGTAATTTCAGTAGCCTCCTTCCTAAAAGGTTCTATAAATGCAGTATGGTTTTAAATTCAGGGTGATTATTAGGAGCTAATCTTGAACTTCTGTGTGTTCATTTCATGTAATTCAGCTTTTAGTACAAACAAAGAAACAACCCTAAAATCACATACTTTTAAGAAACAATAAGTTAAGAGGGATAATGAATCAGTATTCAGGCTATGCTATGTGTTGACCCATCTATAAATACGGATTAGCTTAGATTTCACTATTAACCGGATATTTCATATTTCTACTGGATCCTATAATATTACTAATTTAGTGTTAAAATGCCAATAAAGCTCATTCTTTGTTGGTTTTTAACTGTTGCATCTTTACTCTTTGATTTCTTTAGCACTTCAACTGCTGAATAATAGCATATATGTGAAACAAGAGGGCTGAATGAAAGAGGAAAAATGTCAGATCCATTAAAAAATATCTCAAAGCATAAAACCTACAATATTCTTTCATACTGTCTCACTCTTTCTAAACTAAGATTTGAAGAACTGTTTTGGCTTTTAGTATGGGATTGTTCTAATACTGCTACCATTTGGAATTTGGTACTCCACAGCTCTCAGAAGATGTAATTTTCATCTGCATATTGATCCAAATATATACAAGATACTGAAGGTTTTGGAGTATAGGCTATGGATTAATATCTACGAATGTATAGGAAATAGGAAATCAATTTTTCAGAACCTGTTGAGATTCATTTTTATTCCTTAATATAAACAAACAAACAAACAAACAAACGAAACAGAGATATTTCAAAGTTCTGAAAGAACTTAGATATTTGTAAGCAGTAAGCACCACTGAACCAAGCATATCTTAGAGGTTCATGTTTCTGCTCTGAAACAGATAGGTCAATAATTTTCAGAGTTTTAATGATCTTTTTCTCTCATCAGAATTCCAATCTAGACCTGAGAGATAGTTTTTCAAACCTATGATGGTCTCCTGAAAAAAAAAAAATTGCCAATTCTAACACACATCTGTGCCATCATTTCTCCTAGATTGCTTCATAGCTCCTCAGTGAACCAAGGAAGATATGTTGCAAGCACTGTCATACAATGAACCTTACAAGATTTTTCGCATTAAATTCGTACTGAGAGAACTGGTATTGATTGTGGTCATTCTACCATTTAGGTCTGAAGAAGAATATCTGGGACAGAGTACCAAAGAATCAGTGTTACTAGAGTTATGCAACTGTGCATCAAATCAAGACAACTGAATTAAAAGAAAAGCAAAAAATAGCATATACTTTAACAATTCTCAGAGTTTATATAAGCTTTCAATTTAATTTAAAAAGAAGATTCCACAACTCCATTTAATCTCTTCTTTTTAAATGATAGTTCTAAATGTTAAGAAATCAATAAATGTGGAATTTCCTTTTGATTAAGAGAGCAAAATGTCTCTACAGCATATACTTAAAAAAAAAAAAAGTGAAAAAAAGTGAAAAAGAAATATAAGAACAAAAAAAATTACACTATTTTTTTCCCTAAATCAGATCAGTAGAATGGAGAAAATGATCATATAAGAGAAGCTTAATTTGGGAGGAGAAGTCCTTCTAAGACTGGAAATTTTGGGGGCATGGGGGGTAGTTGGGAGGAAGAAGAGGTATTTTACTTTAATCAGTAGATGGGTTTGATCTACATTTGGAGTGATGTACACACAAGGAAATGCAGAATGCAATTTTTCTTTCCTGGTTATTAAAATGTTGCTTCCTGTGTTTTTTACACAAAACTAATAATCCATGTGAGATTATGTTCTCTGCACATGTATAAGACAATGCTCATGAGCAATGATTCAGTTAATTTTGCAAGCAGATGAATATTCAAGTAAAAGCAATAATGATTTGATTTACTGAATTGTGAATGATTAGCTTCTATTAAGCATTTAGTTGTGGTGATCTATGAGTGAATTTTTACAAGTCTGTACTATAGGCTTTTTGTAGGATCAGTACATTAAGTTATATTATTATATAACAAAGTTCCTACTATATACTGTTCACTAGTACTATAAGGAATCTTTCAGAAGATATATCCACAACTCACAAAGAAAAACATGTGTAGGTATTACATACACAGAAATATACTGTAGAGTTCCGTGTTTACTTTTCTGCTTTTGATTTTTTATGCTTGTGCATTTTATGATGTTAAATGTTTTTAATTAGATGTCCTCTGATTAGCACATATTAATATAGTTTTTTCATCCTCGCTTTCACTCATTTTTCACACTCAGATTCATAGCTTCTCCCAGTTATGTAACATTTACATGCAGCTAACTCCATGTGTTGAAAAACTTCGCTCTTTTGTCTGAAATTTACAGTAAAAGAAATCTGAAAACAGATCTTCTTAACTGCTGAACAAAAAAAAAAGAGTTTATGCTTTCCAGTGTATTGTCTGTCTGTGGCCAAGTGCTGGCAATGTGGGAAGCAGCTGGGTTCCTCTGAGAGGAGAGATTGAGGCTGCCTTTTGCTGGACACAGCCAATTCCATTCAGCTCTAACAGCAGCACCACAGGGCATGTTAGAACCCAGCCAGTGGCCTGAAAAAAGGATATTTAAGAAACAGTATATAAGCAAGTATATTTGAGAAACAGCATAAAAACAGCGACAAAAAATTATGAGAAACAATCTCATGAACATTCACATCAGAGAAAAATCAGGAGAGAAGATGCACTAGGCACTAGAGTAGAGATTCCCTTGCTGCCTATGGAGGACATTGCAATGGAGCTAGTATTAGTGTGTTTGTTTGGTTTTGGTCTTTCTTTCTCAGTACCAAAATTCATTTTAATTAAAAAATATTTTTTCACAAGTTGAGTGTGTTTTGCCTGTGACGGTAATTTGTAGATGATTTCTTATTTGTGAACTTTTAAATTGTGTTTTCTCCTCTCATTCTATTGAGGAGAAATGAGTGAACATTTGGATGGGAGTTCAGTGCCTAACTAAAGCTCACCCACAACATCCTGCTTACATTTGGAATTAGTTCTAGCATGGAAGGAGATATTAGCAACTGAGAATAGTAGGATTCAAAATCTAAAGTTGTATCTGCTTCTGTCTAAGCTTGCCCTTTAAACAGCCTCTTTTGTGATGTACTGCAGCAACAAAGTTGATCTAGAGCATAGTGTTTTATGTTCACATGTGATATTTGGCCTACAGCAGGTTGGCCTCAGAGTTGTCCCTTTCCACTTTTCTCCTTTCCGGCTCTTTCTCAGAAATACTGACTGTGCCCTTACTGTCTTTCTTTGACTTCATGACAGATACGATTTGTGTTTCAGTGAGTTCAGAGTTCTGATTGTTCCGACTTGGCATCTTGAATATGTCAGCAGATTGGCCAGCCTGACTTCTTTTCTTGATGTCAAAAGAATTTTTTTTTTTAGTATTGAGGCCTTTGTCCTGTGCCACATTTGTTTGAAATTGTCCAGTTTCAAAGTTTCTGATGAGAAAAGACTGTGTAGGGCAAACATAGTTTAAGCCCCGTTTTCTTAAAAAAAAAAAACCCACAATCTAATGAAAATAAAAAAATATATTAAAAAGTCAGAGAATGATAAAGTTAGAGGCAACCTCTCTCAAAATGTAAGCACCTCTCTCAGCACCTCGTGTATGTCCTTTTCTGAGCTCTACATCTAGGGTTCATATTTCATGTTTCATTTTATATGAAATATTTCATATTTCGTATAGTCTGGTCTCTGCAATAACCTTTTGTGTGAAACCACATACTTGGAAAATTCAAAAAGAAGATGGGACATGTAGATTTTTTTTGTTCCTTAGCCTGACCTAATCCAAGACAATGCCTCTTCAGTGGCTTCCACAACTAATGGTTTAGAAATGTGTCACCTCTTTCTCCGTATTTTTGTTGCTGCTGTTGTTTCCTTGTTTTTACTTGTTTCTTTTTTCTACTCTTTCTCATCTACCAAAATTAAATCACTAGACATCTGAAAATTTATATTCAGCCTGAGTAAAGGCTTCCTGGTAAAAAAACACCAGGAATATATATATATATATATTCCAAAGATGGCAGGAGCACATTTAAATTCCTTTCATCTGGAAAAGGCAGTGAACCCAGGAATCTTTGACAGAGGCGAAGATTCAGTCACAAAGGTGTTGTTAGAGCATGACTAACACACACTGACAGAACCTGAGTCTTTACAAACTATCACTTACTCTTTAGTGCTGTAACTGTCAGGCAATAAGTTATTCATGCCTCTTGGTACACTATTCACTGCTCCCAGTGAAGCTATGTTACTGTGCAGGAAAGAATTCAATATTTATGAAGTTAGAAAAAGTACTAAGAGAGTTTACCTAAGTATCTTTACAGGTGGAACATCTACTTCAAAGACAGAAACTCTGAATTTTCAGGTTTTTATTGTTGTTCAATCTGTTTTGACACAGAAACGTGGTCTATTTGATCATACACTTCTTATTTTTCTTGAAGATATATTTCATTTCAACCAGCTTTGACAGAGATGTGAGAGATCTAAGTTTGTTATTTCAAACTCTGCAAATAGAAAGTTAAAAAATGGAGGCTCTTGCATCTGAGAAAAAGTGAATTAACAAATTAAGTACACTAAATGGTATGGTGAATTTCAGAGACAGAAATTTTAAAACAGAAGAAGCTTAACTTTTGAGGAGTGACTTTACCTTTATTTTCATGTTTTCTGACCCATAATCTCCAACTTTCAGTATTATGCTTTATTTGATTTTGGGGCCTTCCAGTTCCCAGATAAAACCTCAGTTCCATGTCTCCTATTTCTTGCAAACTTTTCCTTTCTCTACCCCATACCACCTTCTTTCTAAGTGTCCTTGACACGGAGATAAAGCTTTCCCAGTGTCTACACTGGCATCCTTGTAGCTTTGGTTAATCTTCATTGCTTTCAAAATCTTCCTCTGTCTATTGTTAGATAGGTGCCACCTTGCATTCCCAATCCCCAAAATATTTACTCTTTTAATTCTGATGACATTTAAACCCCCAGATTTAGATGCATCAGCACATGGTTGCAAGCCATTGGCAAAACCTGAGCATTCACTGTTCATGAGTAAAGAAATGAAAATGAGATAAGACATATTAGAGTGGCCAAGACACTCTTCTCTTCATGAATCAAGAATAACCCTTTGGTGATATAATTTGCGTAATGTGGAAAAGCTTTATCTGAATGATGTAATTAGAAGTCTTTACCTAAGCCATGTGAAAGATAAAGCATAGTGGTAGTATCACTTAGGTTTTAATAATGTCAAATTTGGTCTGTATTTATGTCAATTTATGTCCCTTCACAGATATTTTGGAGCTCTCTGAGTGATTTAAAGCAGATTTAAGAGAAGGGTAGAAATATCAATGTTTGTGCTATTTTCATAGATGTAAGTTGGGATGACTGGTACTGAAATTGAGGTTTAATCACTTTTACTGTCACACAATTGTCATATTTCTTTGCAGAAAAGGGCATGATAAAATTAGATAATTTATTGCATTGAATTCAAGTTACTGAAAAATTAATTTACTAAAATTAGCTTAATGAAAAACAGAAAACTATAGAAACAGGGCTTTGCTATAACTCTTCGCTGAGGTTCACTGTGGTTCACTGAGATTCGTTGCTTCAGAGCTGTTCCAGCCAGAACCACAGCAACTGACTGCAAGGTACAGGGGGGTTTGGTCAGTTCCCTCATTCAGGGATGCCTGAGACAACAGAGCGGCCAGGCACTACAATATAAAACAAACAAACAAACAAAAAAGACTATTAGCTTCTAAGGAAGGGCTACAGAGATGGTGAAAAATCTAGAAGGCAAGACATATGGGGAGTACCTGAAAATCCCTTGATTTGTTTAGCCTGGAAGAGTCTGAGGAACTGGCCTCATGGTGACCTACTGCTCCTCATGAGAGAGCGGAGGGGCAGGTGCTGATCCCCGTTTGATGGCAGTGACAGAACCCAAGGGAAAAGCATGGAGATGTGTCAGGGGAGGGTCAGGTTGGTATTAGAAGAAGGTTCTTCACTGGAACTTCACTGGAACACTGAGAACTGAAAGAAGCTCCTCAGGGAAGTGGTCATGGTACTGAGCTTCCAGAGTTCAAGGAGCATTTGGACAATGCTCTCAGACAGAGTATGAATTTCGGGTGATCTTGTTTAGAGCCAGGAGTTGGACTCAGTGATTCTTGTGTGCCCCTTCCAACTCAGGATATTCTACAGTTTTATAATAAGAGTTAAATTAAATGTCTTAAGAACCTTTTTCTGAAGTTGCAAATTATGGATTTCACCCCAGAATTAATTTTTTGCAATACCAGTTTTATTAACAAACAGGGAATTTATATGTTTAACAGGCATGTTACAGTACATATAGGAATTGCATGCTTATATGTGTTTTTTTTTTTTTTTCTTTTCTCCAAGAATGTTGTTTCATATTTATTCTAAAGGAAATATAATAGTACAACTTTAATAGCTTGTAACTAAATGACTACCATTCGTTCTCTGTTAACAGTATTTTTGAGAGCAAATCTGTATTTCTTCTAAGATTTTTAACAGTATTATCTGAGCGTATATTTCCAGTTAATTGTAATTCGTTTTAGGCTTTGTACAAGCAGTCAGAACCTGGAGAAACATACTCAGTGTAATTAAATGTAATGGCAGTGAAAAATTACTTCCTTTTTCCCTTATTTAATCTACAGCTTCGAATAGGTTATTTTCATATCATTTGAATAATATTTATTGATAACATTAACATAAGGCATAAATAATTATAGCAAAAAAAAAAATCTACTATCTAAAATTTATTTTAATTTCTTAAACACTTTTGATAGGATTTTCTAGCTTCTTGACAGTTTGTGTTCTACCTCTAAGCAATTCATTTGCAAAACTATTTTGGGATGTTTTCCTCTATTACTCCCATGGTACCCCATAGGCCCAGTCTCAAGTCTTATGAAATCACCCGTGCACACCTAGCATACTTTATAGAAAAAGCTTTCTCCATTAACAGCTGCTATCAGAAGTCCAAAAAATGTGAAAGAGAATTGAGGTCCAAAGACAGAAGGTGATGTTGGAGCAAGCAGCAGCATACTGAAGCTGTAAGGGAAACTTAAGAGGATTAACATAAATAGCATGTGTTTGCCTGAAGGCAGAAGATAGATTTTAAAGGTCACTCACAAATAAATGCTGCCAGAGGACTTGAAATTTTCAATATATTTTTGTCACTTCCCTACTGCTAAGAGATCCACCTACATTTTCAGAAATCCCCATGCAAAAAATAAATAAGTAAACAAGTACTGAAAATGTCAGAGGAACATCTTAACAACTTTCAACATTGTTTTAGAAATTTAACACAATAAAGAGCAGTATTACACAAAAGATCAATATAACACCATGATTGTCTTTACGTAGCTAAACTACACAGTTGTTATGCACTGTTCTAAAAACTAAATTGTATCGGCCTTAATTTCTTCTTTAGATATTTGTTCCAATTAAAAAAAAAAAAAAAAAGAACCAAAAAAAACCAAAAACATAGCAACCTTGATGTTCATAAGGTTTGTTCCACCATCCTGAGTTCACAGTAATACCTGACCAATTCATTATTGTCTGTGAATTTCCTACTAACTGCTTTGGATGTTCAGTATACTGCTTACATATATTTCTTCAGTTTAAATGTCCTAGTTAAGTTGCCTCGAAAAGCTCAACTGGAAATAGAATCAAGTCTAAGTTTGTTCCATTATGTCTTACAATTAAAAATGTGAGATTTAATAGCCCACATTCCTGAAAACCACTGTTAAATTATTTTTTTCTAGTAATATTAGAAAGAAAATATTAAAATACTTTTTTTTCCATTGAAAATTTATCTCACATTCTCACTCTCTCTCTTTGTGATCTTCCTGTAACCATGTTGAAGATCTGTGGTTATAAGAGTCATGGGCTACAATGATTCAGTTTAGAGGATTAATTTTTCTCACTACTTTTTTAGCATTTGTGCCATAGAATTATTGAAGCTCATGTAGGAACATTTTTGATTTAAAGTATCTTGCAACATGTTGATAAGTTTAATGGATAGCCCTGACCTTTAAATTATAACACATGTTCAATGAATCAGCAGAATAATAGGTCATCCAGAGAACATGAGTTGTACTCCAGTATATATAAAGACCAAACGCAACAAACTTGCATCTGATCATTGGTAAAATATTCTACACCATACAAATAAAACATTTGTTTATCCTATTAAAATGTCAAATATTATTAACTTGAAGAGGTCTCCAGCTAAATCTTCACACACATGCATGCTAATTTGTTGTGGTATAAAGGAAAACAAGAGAATATCATCAATATCTTTTGACAGATGTTCATATTGTCTCTCATATTCTTACATTTGGAGACATCAGTAACTGAAGGCTTTTAACCATTTAGTTCCTTTAAAAGTCAGCTGCCTATGAAAGATATGAAGCACAATATGATATTTAATGTGAGCTAACAGAAGCAGTGTTGATTTAAAGGGTAGTTGAATAATAGGTGTACATGTACAGATATAAAAGGACAGAACAAAATTATGACCACAAAATATGTAAATTTTTATTTTCCTAAATAAATGCATCTCTCATTAACCACTTTGCCCAAGTTTTTACTGCTTATTACAACAGCATTTGTGGGAAATCATGTAATGTATCAATAATGTGCTGACAAATAGATAAGGTGATTTTGCACAGAAATTTTGTGCAAAGTGAGGCTGTGCTCTTCCAATAGCAACAACAAGACAGTAAAAGTATGCAAAACCAGCTCTGAGTGCTTAATTGTCCTTAGCCTAATTGCATGGAGAGATGTTGATGAACTTCCATTAACTACTCTCTTGTGGGAGAAAAATATAATTTATGTTTAAACTGTAGAATTAAGGGAAATGGAAAATAGGAAGAGTGAAAAATTTGGAAAGGACAGAAAAGAGTAACTTAAGTTCCATACCAGTATTTCCAGCACTATAAGGACAGTTATAAAAGCACAGTGTTAGTGCTGAAAAATCTTATTTTGAAATTGCAAAATTGCAGTAGAAATGTTAAAAGATCCAATATTAAAACATTGCACTGTGCTATATTACATGCTCAAACATATTCCCCTTCTCCCAACCCCCAAATATATATAAAAATAGAACAGTATCATTTATTTTGAAAAGTTAAAGATTATGAGAAGACATTTAGGGATGTTATCTCACTGACATACTATGCATGACCGGTTCCTAAAAGATTTTAGCCTCCAAAAGTATAATTCTTATATAACCTGTAATCCCTATGAAGAGTATCTCTGAGAAGTAAAGGTAGTTTAAGTTGATCTTGAGAATGTCAGCCCATTTCTAATTTTACACAGAGGAAATATTATTTGTCCTCGATACTATTGCAGAAGCACTATTCTACACCATGAGAAAAGCAAAGGTCATTTTTATAACTTTGTACAACAATTGTATAACAGTGACTATGGAAATCTTCAAAGAGAGATTCAAACTTCACCTAAATTTCCCTAATTATGCTTTAAAAATCCTAAGAGAAGAATTTCAAAAAGTTTCCTTATGGTCATGCATCTAACACATAACTTCTGGAGAGCAAAAAATCATAAAATTTAAGTAAAATAAAACAGGTATCAGGTGAGGAGCTGGCCTTTGGAATTTATGGAAAAGAACAACAACAAAAACCCTCAATATCTTCACAGCAGTTATTTTTCAGATTTGAATTGCTAACATTCAGATACTCAGCACTTAATGTAACACCTGGAATTTCTGCAGAGTTTTTCATTTCAGGCACATATCAATAAATATATATAGAATAAATCTTGTACCTCAGCTACACTTGCACTACAAGCAACTTTCAATCTGTATTGATCACAGCAGCCTTCTAATGTGGCAAGGGCATTATACATCATAGCTTTCCTATACTTTAGCTCAGCTGGTATTTTTAGCATGTGCAGAGTAGTGGTAAGCTTCAAACTGAACTTCAGTATTGAACAGATCTCTTACACCATGGTGATGGCATATAACTTCTGATAAGTATATTTGTGCTTCTCTTCTATGAAGTAAATTTCACTGTAGCAGAAAGATAGACTATGGCTGCTACAATTCCTCTTCTGATTACATTAAAATGGAGTAAAAAAGACAGTAAGTAACTTATCCAAGGTCAAGGTGAAGAAACAAAACATATTTTTCTACCTCATCATTAGAGTTAGATGGTGATTAATGTTTTCCCTTCACATCATAAAGTTAAGGCCACGTGGCAGCACACCTATTTTTCCCCAGTCCCTGCTATCTATCCTCTTTAGATTGCAACTGTGCCTACACTGAATGGTGAAGTAGATATTAGTTAACAATCATGACAGGAATTGCAGAAGAATTGGCAGGAATTATTAAAGAGAACTGTAGTTTCATTTCATAAAACCTCTTCTTTCCTTCTGTCAGTAACCAGAGATACAATAGCAGAGTAACTGGCCAATCTCTTTAAATAAAGATAATCTTGTTCTAGAGTTATGTACTGATAATAGTTTAATTCTCCATCATGAATATAATGCATAACAAATTTTAAAACCAATGGTTATATTTTATTTTAGAGCTGTTTCATGGGTAGTAATTTCTGCTTGGATAGATGATGTGTTGTTTGCCAATTTCTGTTAGACTCAGTTCAGACTATGTTGATGCACTGTCTCATGTTAGTAGATCTTAGTACTACGATACAGTAAGGTTTGGTGTTAAAAGCTGATAAACGGAGTGAAGGAGAAAAACAGAAAAAACTACAGTAGTAGAGAGGTAAACAAAATGATATGTAGAAAGATATTTTATTATTTCTTTCTCTAAAAATACTGTAATGACGAATAAAGTGCTATTATAAGACATTACAATCATAGAATCATAGAAAGGTCTGGGTTGAAAAGGACCACAGTGATCATCATGTTTCCACTTCCCTGCTATGTGCAGGGTCATCAACCATTAGACCAGGCTGCCCAGAGGCACATCCAGCCTGGCCTTGAATGCATCCAGGGATTAGGCACCCACAACCTCCTTGGGCAACCTGTTCCAGTTCATCACCATCCTCTGTGTGAAAAACTTCCTTCTAATATCTAACTTAAACCTCTCTTATCTCAGTTTAAGACCATTCTTTCTTGTCCTATCACTATCCACCCTCGTAAACATCTGTTCCCCTTTCTGTTTATATGTTTCCTTCAAGTATTGGAAGGCCGCAACGAGATCTCCCCAGAGCCTTCTCTTCTGCAAACTGAACAAGTCCTGTTCCCTCAACCTTTCCTCATAGGAGAGGTGCTCCAGCCCTCTGATCATCTTAGTGTCCCTCCTCTGAACCTGCTCCAAGAGGTTCCCTGTCCTTCCTATATTGTGGGCCCCAGGCCTGGATACAATACTCCAGACGGGGCCTCACAAGAGCTCAGTAGAGGAGGACAATCACCTCTCTCTCCTTGCTGACCAACCCTTTTTTAACACAATCTAGAACACAGCTGGCCTCCTGGGCTGCAAGTGCGCACTGCTGGCTCATGTCCAGCTTCTTGTCTACCAGGACCCCCAAGTCCTTCTTTACAGGGCTACTCTCGAGGAGAGCTTCCCCCAGTTTGTACAAGTACAAGATTACTCCAACCCAGTCTCGAGGGGTATTCCCTAGGGGTTGGTGCTGGGACCTGTCCTCTTCAATATCTTTATTGATGACCTGAATGTGAGCATTGAGTGCACCCTCAGTAAATTTGCAGATGACACCAAGTTGGCTGGAAGTATTGATCTGTCTGGGGATAGCGAGGCCCTACAGGGGGATCTGGACAGGCCAGATAGCTGGGCTGAAGTGAATGGGATGAGATTCAACAAGACTAAATGCCTGGTCCTGCACTTTGGCCACAACAACCCCAGGCAATGCTACAGGCTTAGGGCAGAGAAGCTGGAAGGCTGTGTAGATAAAATGGACCTGGAAGTATTGACTGATGCTTGGCTGAACATGAGGCAGCTATTGGCCAAGAAGGCCAATAGCATCCAGGCTTGCATCAAAAACAATGTTGCCAGCAGAAACAAGGAAGTGATTGTCCCCCTGTACTCATAACTGGTGAGGCTGTACCTCGAGTACTGTGTCCCTCGAGTACTGTGTTTTGGGCCCCTCACTGCAAGAAAGACATTGAGGCCCTGGAGCGGGTTCAAAAAAGGGCAACAAACTGGTGAGAGGTCTGGAACACTGGCCTTATGAGGAGCTGGGATTTTTCAGTACGGAGAAGAGGAGGCTCAGGGGAGACCTTATTGCTCTCTATAACTAACTGAAGAGAGGATGTAGTGAGCTGGGAATCAGCCTCTTCTCTCATGTAACTGGTGATAGGACTAAAGACAGTGGCTTCAAGCTGCACAAGGGGAGAATGAGGCTGGACATCAGGAAATAGTGCTTCTCTGAAAGAGTGGTCAGGCACTGGAATGGGCTGCCCAGGGAGGTGGTGGAGTCACCGACCATGCAGGTGTTCAAGGAATGTTTGTGCACTGTGTTGAGGGATATGGGTTAATGATAGGTGGATGGTTGGACTGGATGATCTTGTAGGTCTTTTCCAACGTTGGTGATTCAGTGATTCTGTGACCCAAATGTACCAACCTGTACTTGGCCTTGTTGAATTTCATTAGGTTTTCATGGGCCCACTTCTCTAGCCTGTCCAGGTCCCTCTGGATAACTTCCCTTCTTTCCAGTGCAGTATCGACTGCACCGCTCAGCTTGGTGTCATCTGCAAATTTACTGAAGGTGCATTTAATTCCATCATCTATGTCATTGATGAAGATATTGAAGAGCATGGTCCCAAGATCGACCTCTGAGGGGTGCTGCTTGTGACTGACCTCCACCCTAACACACAACCCTTTGGCTGCATCCAGCCAGCCAATTCCTAATGCATCGAACAGTCCATCCTTCAAATCCACACCTCTCCAATTTAGAGAGAAGTATGTGATGATGGGCCACGTCAAAGACTTTGCAGAAGTCCAGGATGATGACATCCACCGTCCTTCCCCTATCCACTGAGACTGTCACTCAATCATAGAAGGCCACCAGATTGGCTAGGCAAGATCTGCCCTTGGTGAAGCCATGCTGGCTGTCTTGAATCACCTCTTTGTCCAGTATGTGCCTTAACATAGCTTCTTGGAGAATCTGGTCCATGATCTTTCCAGGCACAGAGGTGCGGCTCACTGGTCTGTAGTTCCCCGGTCTTCCTTTCTCCCTTTCCTTAAAATAGGAGCAATGTCTCCCTTTTTCCAGTCACTTGAGACTTCACCAGACAGCCATGATTTTTCAAATATGATGGAGAGCAGCTCGGCAACCACATCTGCCATCTCTCCCAGAACCCTAGGATGGGTATCATCTGGCCCCATGGAATTATATATGTTCAATTTCATGAGGAAGACTTGGACTTGTTCCACTGTTACACTGGTACAGTAACCACTCCCCACACTCTCACCTAGAGGCTCATGGTCCTGGCAGACAAGGGAAGCCTGACCACCCGTGTAGGTGGCAAAGCACTCATTGAGTACCTCAGCTTTTTCTATGCCTAAGGAAGCCAGTTCCCCATTACCTTTCATCAGAGGGGGAACGCTCTCCTTGGCCTGTCTCTTCCTGCCTATGTACCTGTAGAACTCCTTCTTGTTATCTTTCATGTCCCTCGCCGAGTTCAGCTCCATCTGCACCTTTGCTTTCCTAATCCTATCTCTACACACACGGACAGCAGCCCTGTATTCCTCCCAGGCTACACAACCCTGCTTCCACTTTCTGTACATTTTCCTCTTTTCTCTCAGTTTAAGCTGCAGCTCCTTGAACATCCACAGTGGTCACCTGCCTCCACAGCTCGACTTCTTCCCCTGGGGGATGGAGAGCCATTGCACTCTCAGAAGGGTATCCTTGAAGAGCTGCCAGTTCTGTTCTGTACCCGTGTCCCTAAGGACAGTTTTCAGGGGATCCCACTCAGCAGTTCCTTGAGCAGCCAGAAGTTTGCCCTCCTAAAGCACAGGGTCCTAGCTCTGCTTTTTGCCAGGCCTGCATTCTTCAAGGTCACAAACACAATCAAGGCATGGTCACTACAGCCCAGACTGCCTCCAGTCTTAACCTCTCTAAAGCTCTCCTCTGCATTAGTGAGCACCAGGTCCACTAAGGCTTCACCTGAGGTTGGTCCATCTATTACCTGGGCCAGGACATTGTCCTTGACAGACTCCTAGAATCTCCTGCATTGTCTGCCACAGTCTTAGCAGATATCTGGGTGGTTGAAATCCCCCATCAGGACAAGAGCCCATGAGCGTGACACCTTCTGCAGCTGAAGCAGGAAGGCCTCATAAACACCCTCCTCATGATCAGGTGGCCTGTAGCAGACCCCAAACACTACATGCCCTTTACTGGACCTATTCTTGAGTTTTACCCACAGGCTCTTGACCTGATTGTGGCTGTTCCTCAGACACAGCTCTTTGCAATCTAGTCACTTCCTAACATAGAGGGCAACTCCGCCACCCCTCCTACCTTGTCTATCCCTTCTGAAAAGCCTGTAGTCCTCAATCAGAGTATTTCAACCAAGGGATTCATCCCACCATGTTTCCTTGATAGCAATTAGGTCATACTTTCCCAATTGCACCACGGTTTCTAGTTTCTCTGTTTATTTCCCATGTTGCGGGCATTGATACAGAGGCACTTAAGCTTAGCTGTTGGCCTTGTTGCCTTCTCGGAGGAGCCCTCCCTAGTACCTCCAGGACAAATCTGGGGTTTTCCCTTACTACCTCCCAAGGTGACAGCGTTTCCATGTGCTTCTCTATCACCTAGTACACCCCCTTCCCCCATAATATCTAGTTAATTTCCATTTCTCATTATCATTTAACTTACAGAGATATTTATTGTTATACTCTGATTATTTGAAGACATTTTCCTAACTGTTATGACTTTAGCATTAATATCTGAAATTATCTAGAAAACATTTTTGAAGCCTTTTTTTTATATATGAGACTGCTTTTTAGTTGTTAGAATTTTGTTTATTGTTTTTTGTACTTGCACAAGTGATGCTTTTTTAATGTTCTTCTTTCATTTAATGTAATTCATTTCTAAATTATTTTCATCCAAAGTATTGGAACTTCTGGACTCCTAAATCATCTGACATATGTGAATAAGTCATATCACACGTCAAAAATGCTACAGTTATACATGCGACATTCACACACATATGTACTACTTGAGCTTCTCATTTCTGAGTACTTGGAAAAACAATCCTTTCAAAACACTATATTCTTAAGGTCTATCTCCATGAAATTGAATTCTTCATAGTCATGTCAAAAATTTAGTTCTTACCACTAAGTCTCACAGAGTTATTGGAAACCGTTCTATGCAAGTTCTTTACTATCCAAAGGAGAGTTTGTCATGATGCAAAGAGGCTGACTGATATTTTATATTGTTCTAATGCCAATACCCCATGCCTATTTCATCTCAGTTAACAAAAATGGGGATTTCAAAACATCACAGCTTTGCAACTTCTTTTAAGTGTTCATGTCTTTGATATACCTTTACTTCAAAAAAGTACACAGTTTGTATCTGAAGTACATTTTTTCCCCCTTACTCTACTCCTAATAATTTATTTTGGTGACAAATTGTATTGGTCTTGCTTTTTTTCCTCCTTTTCGCTTAATGGCAAAAATTTATCAGAGTAAAATGCATTCCTGCATTGATTTGATAGCATATTATCTGTTCTTGTCCATGTCCTTCAATTTTGACTAACTATTGCTTTCTTTACCCTTCTTTTGCAATCGAATAATTCAGCGTTAGTGAATATTCAGTTTACTGCTCTGTGATCATTTACAGTGGTCTCAAATGCTAAACAACAGGCCAAATAATTGGCACAAAACAAATTCAATACTCATAACACATTTACTTACCACAGTCCTCAAATCATTTTGGAAACAAATCAAAATAACTTTATCTGAGATACATTGATTTATTTATATTATTTTTTCCCCCCTAGGCCATTCCTCTTTTTTGTTAAAACAACACTTCTGTAGTCATAAAAATACACAAAATCTGAATGTCTCTATTTTTATATTAATAGAAATACATGATCCCTTCTTTTGTTCCTGATGTTCCTGATTGTAGAACCCTTTTTGCTGATTTTTCTTTTTTTTTTAGTAGTTTTCATATAACCTGAAATACAGGACACTTAAGCAGTAATTTGACATATATTTAAGCCTGTATTATCATTAAAAAATAAACAAACAAACATTTCTTTCACCTGAGTTCCTCTTTGGACTTTTACTGTTTTGTGCGGACAGCATTTGGGCAGCCTCTTGAATGGCATAATTCTTTTTTTTTCTACTCTGACGTGAAGGAGTGGTATGTTTTGCTCTTCACAAGCTGAATCTATCTCTGACTGAGTTGACTGACAAGATACTTATGTGTGCTAATGCAGCAGCATGGGAACAGAATAAAGGGCCAAAAGAAGGGATTATGGCACCTACCTCTATAGAAGCAGTCTCCAACTAGCAGTGCATGAAACTGCATCAAAAGTAACTGTGTAAAAGTAGAGGGTCATTAAATGTCAGTGACCTTCTTTTCAAAATGAGGAAACAATAGATGAAGATCTCGTTAGTACCTGTGAGAGTTAAGTTTTATAGATAAAAAAATCTCTTCCTAAGGAGAAGAACTTAGGGATGCTGGTTTTGTGGTTGACTAAGAAAGACAAATACAGAAATGGCACAGATGCTGAAAAGGCAGCAGAACTGCTTAGAGCAGCTTTCTCTGCATTAAAAAAAAGAAGATAGAAACTGATGAGTTCAAGAAAAGGACATAAAAATCAGAAAGAATGCTGACAAAAGATTTTGAAGCCAAGGCAGAGAATGACATGTGAATATTCTTTATTTCATACTATGCTTATTGCATTTGGACTATTATAAAAAATGATTTTTCTATGACATTTTCATCTTATCTTTCAATTTTATTTTATTCCTTAAGTAGGCTAATAAACCAGAGAATCTGTGAATAGGATAGTGAGGCACTTATGAAAGGATATAATTATTATCTGAAAGTGCTGAAGATGGGGTAAAGTAAAGTATATGGAACTGATCAAGGGCTAGTTACCTTTTTCTGAAAGTCTGTTCAGAAAGTGTACCCAATGCAGGCTTCAAGGCCAGGATAATGAAAGTCAAGGAAAGTTAGAAAAGGATGTTACACAGATCAAGAGAAATTTAAAAACAATGGGTTGAATTTTGGTATCTTAGAGGGAGTATTTAGCTAACAATTTGGATAAACTGAAACATATCAAGGTCATTTACAGCTTATTTTTCAAATAACTTAATACAGCTCACTGTTGCTACTACATCAGTTCCATGGGTTGGGTTATTTCACTGATTTCCTTCTCCTTAGTGCTTTAATCATCATCTTTTTTCTGTTCCTATTTTAATTTTTATGGGAGAAATTATGTTGCTCTGATAAGTAGCTAAAAAGATGTAAAAAATCAAGATCCTGTATTGTCTCATTCATTTAACTCAAAGATTGTCTGTAGCTTATCTTGTGACCAAACAACAAAATACCATGTTGCAATGTCATGTTGCGATATTGTGCAGCCAAATATTGGTAGTTAAGATCACAGCTCTATTGTTGCATCTAACTGCAACTCTTCATTGTCATTCATTAATGAGCTGAAGTTTTAAAAGAAGGATAAGGGAATTTATGTGCTAGATTTGACCAGTATCAGTGGTCAGACATTTTCAGATCAAGCATTTTAAGTTTCCTGCCACAGAAAATTTGCAGCAGTGCTGAAATTGACATGCTCATGTTTGCAAATAAAAGCTACATTTAGAAACTATCTAGGAATAATGATGCTTGCTTGATTTTTATCTGACAGAAGGAAAATATGCTATCCCATCTATAAGCAGTGGCTGCTTTTTTTTTTTTTTTTTTTTTTTTTTTCCACTCAGAAGATTTGAGATGTAAAAACCGATGAATTGAGTAGTGGTACTGTTGAGAAACTGCAAAAAATCAGATCAACTGTCAGTTATATACAACCTAAGAGAGAGGGGAGAGGAGATACTTCAACATCTTTAAAGAACCCAAAAGCTAGAGGTCAGGAGCAAACTTTGTTTGTTTGTTTGTTTTTTCCCCAGTAGTTGAAAAAAGAGATAATTGGTTTTCTGTAATTGTCCTGTTAGTCTTATTAAACAGAATGTAAGATATATCTGCAATGTGTCTTTCTCAATGCAGAGGAAAGATGTGCTTCTTAAAAATTACATACAAGAGGTCATGGGGGGGGCAGGGGGAGGTAGGGAGGAGAAAAATTCATACAATTGTCCATATTGAGGCACAGATAGAAACACTAATACAAATAATACCTCCATGTTCTTTAGACAACTGTGACTGTGGCTATTTTGCTCTGGAAAATACAGACTTGGAAATTTATTAAAAGATATTTCTTTGATATCTGATTTTTATGTGACCAGTGAGATGAGTTCTTGTGTATTTAATTTAAATAGGAAGTTACAGATATGTCTGAAAAAGCATTTATCTGTAACTGGGAATTACTTTGACAGAATATTAAGATAGATGTAGATATCTATAAAACCACCACATGTTCCTTTGTCCTTTATCAGTATCTATTTTTTGCTGACCTGTTCAAAATATGCCTGGGCTCACCTTCCTATCATTTTTTCTCTATGAACACTTTCTGAAATTAATTTATGTGGAATTCCTTTGGAATCCTAGTCAGATTTGAATCCTTTTCTATAGGAAGAAAAAGAAAAAATGAAAATAAAGAAAAAGAAAAAGAAAAAGGAAAAGGAAAAGGAAAAGGAAAAGAAAAAGAAAAAGAAAAAGAAAAAGAAAAAGAAAAAGAAAAAGAAAAAGAAAAAGAAAAAGAAAAAGAAAAAGAAAAAGAAAAAGAAAAAGAAAGAAAAAGAGAAAGAGAAACGAAAAGGAAAAGAAAAAGAAAAAGAAAAAGAAAAAGAAAAAGAAAAAGAAAAAGAAAAAGAAAAAGGAAAAGGAAAAGGAAAAGAAAAAGGAAGAGGAAAAGGAGGAGGAAAAGGAAAAGGAAAAGGAAAAGGAAAAGGAAAAGGAAAAGGAAAAGAGAAAAAGAAAAAGAGAAAGAAAAAGGGAAAAAGAAGAAGAAGAAAAAGGAAAAGGAAAAGGAAAAGGAAAAGAGATTGAATCTGTTTACTTTTAGCTTTCTACAGATTCTGAGTCATATCAGTATGTTCTCATTACTGCTTATTCTTCTAAGATGTTTATGAAAATTAAATCCCTAAGTAGCTTACCGTGCTTCCATTTTCTATCTGATTCAAGACAGGCTGCATTTCAGAAGTTTAGGATCCACTGGAAATCACGTGCAGTGCAGAAAGAATGAGAATGAGAAATATGTTCCCCTAAGAATATGGATATGGGACTTACATATGTAACGTATCTCTGTTTTTGTGTACTCTGGATCTCCAGAAAAAGATCTTCATCGCTGACAGGTTCACCTCTAAGATGTCTATGAGTAATATAGATTGTCATTTGAATAACTGTCCTGTGAAGTCTGAATTCTAACCTATGCAGTTTTTCCACTTTCAGTAAGACAAATCAAAAGAAACATCTCCTGTAGATCTGGGAAAACTCATTCAGTGTTTCATAAAACAGAAACTTGTGCTTTAGCAAATGGTGATAAATGTTCATATTTTTGAAATTAATCATATATTAAATTGGTCAGTTTGCCTTCTTAATACAAACACATTTGATTTCAACAATGCAGTGCTATGGTTTAACTCCAGTAAACAGATCAGCACTACACAACCATTCACTCACTCTTCTCACCAGGTGTCACGGGTGAGAAAATCAGAAAAGTGTGAGAATTCATGGGTTAAGATAAAGATATTTGTATAGGTGAAGCAAAAGCTGCACATACAAGCAAAACAAACCAAGGAATTAATTTGCTAGTTTCCACTGGCAAACAGATATTCAGCCACATCTAGAAAATCAGGGCTTACCACGCATAATGCTTTAATGGGAACTCCATCACCCAAACATGCCACTCATTGCTCCTTCTTTACCCTAGTTGTTATGTCTGATCATGATGTCATAGAGTGTGAAATATCTCTTTGTTCAGTTGTGGTCAGATGTTGGCTCTGTCCCCTCCCGCCCAGCCTCCTTACTGTTAGGGCAGTACAAGAAGTAGTAAAGACCTTGGCTCTATTTAATCACTGCTTTGTAACAACTGAAAATATCACATTTTCATTAAAAAGTCCCAAACACAACATCATACAAGATTCTATGAAGAAAATTGACTCCATCCCATCCAAAACTATGACTGGCTAGGCTCCACAGGGAAGTGGTTGAGTTACCATCCCTGAATGTGTCTAAAAACCATTTGGATGTGTTGCTCAGGGACATGATTTAGTGGAGGGTTGTTAGAGTTAGGGTAGTATGGTTAGGTTGCTTTTGGACTTGATGATATTTAAGGTCTTTTCCAATCTGAGTAATTCTATGATTCTATGATTCTATGGTTACATTTTCTTTCATGTGTTCCCTGACACAAGGTAGTGCTTAGTTCAGTTAAGGAGAATAGAAATTTCCATTGAGGACAGAAAATGGGAATTTAAGTCTAAGAGAGTGGAATAACCACAAGGACAGTATTATCTTCTGATGTAACTACTGTTGGGGAAGTACTTGCACTGTTCTCAATAACAATTCCTTTGTTGCGATAGCTTCCCTTTCTTTCCTAGGTAGTTATGTGATTGTGCTCTGACATGGCAGCTGTGAGGAACCACACAGGGTGTGAAGGTCAGAGTATCTTAAACAAAAAATGAAACGATAAACTGATTATTATCCCCCAAAATAATCAGTAAACTATTTTCTTTTCAATAGCTGTTTAACATGTTCTTTTGGAAATTAAGTGTGCCTTCAGAAAAGACTCATTTTTTAAGAGACATTAAATCATGATTTGTTAGTTCAGTGGTGACCACTGAACATGTTCAGTATTCTATGTACACTTACCAGCTGTTCCTCACAGGAAATTAATTTTCTGGTGTTGATGTGCTCATTCATTTGTCTAGAAGCTGGAACTGTATAGAGTATATCCCAGAGCGCTTCTGTCTAGAGCAATGCTCAGGAATAACTGCCTTCTTTGAGTCATGAGGAGGTCAATATCATCTCTGTCCTTTATCAGATACAGTCTATTTAATATATTTATTGAATGAAATAATTCATTCAAGTTAAAGATCTCAGTCACAGTATGGTTCTGTATACAATCTCAGCAGTTTGCATGGCTTGATGTTTGCCAAACAGTTTATAAAAGCTCCCTTGCATACTGTCAGAGAATATGTGACAGTACCCTTGACTGATAGTTCATCTTCTGATACTGTCGTCAGCTTTCCTACCACACTGTGTAGTCCATGATCATCAGTTTTAGATACCCAATAACAAACATGAGAAATAGGGAGGTGAGGTACATGGACTGTTACTCAAAGACGAGAAGAAAATGTCGGGTAGATACGGTTTTTACTTTAATAGAGGCAGTAAATAAGTTCTGAGGTCAATATAACTCTTAAGTTCTAGGTTTTTAAAAGTAGGTGAAAATTCATTCTTTTTCATTTCTGTACATTAGATAGAGCGAGTCAGAGAGGAGAGTTTGTAGTCTTTATTGGATGGTAAAACCTCACTCTAACTTTTCCATTAAAGAGATTGCTCTGTATTCCGCATGGAGTAACTACAGTAATGCATTGTTTTGTATACAGAATAAAAAGAAACAGATTAGTTCTTTTAACTTTCCTTTAAAGTTTCTTCCCTAGAGCCAGCAATTGCTCCTACAGTATTTCAAATGAATCTTTTATTAAAGTTTTATAACACAGTTGTTTTTTTTTCAGCTTTGATTGTACAAAAGGTACCGAAGTGCTTTCCAAAGTGCCTTTACAGGTCATTTGGATCTAGCTTCACATTTTGTCCAAACATTTTTTTGACTCAATCAAAATACCAGTGAGTATTTTTTTCAGTGACATTTTTCTGAATTCCAAAACTTCAGTTTGTCTACTGATTAAATGTCAAAATCTTTTTGAAGTCATAATGAGACTACTAATCTTGAGTATGTTGGTAATTTGCCCATAATTCCCAAGTGACTACTTACAAAATAGATAGACATTAGGTGTTTTTTACTCAAAAAAAAAATAAAATGAAATTTTATATTCTGTGTTTGATATGTATTGATAAGCATTGGATGTTTATTTTATCTGCCTTGAATCTTATTAGCTGCTTGCAAAAGGCAACAGGAAGATTCACACATCTGTTTTGTCTTGCTTTTATTTACTTTGTCTTTGTTACCCAGGAGTGTCCTCTCAGACATTGTTTTCTTTCATATAATCATATAAGTGAAAGATTGTAATTAAGCAATTAGATCTTTATTTTGTATAATGATCAAAACTGTCTCTTTAAGAAAGAGACTTCATATATTGTTGGATTTAAGCTGTGTTCTTTTTCATGTTACACACAGTAGTTGTTTTTAATTGAAAAGTGTTCAGTACAGATCAGAAGCCCAGATTTCACCTATGTGGTTTCAGTTGTTTCAGTTCAGTGAGTATTCTATTTACATATATGCTCTGATAGAATAGGATGACCCACCTTCTTCCACTGAAAACCTTTACTTTTACCTATTTAGTTTATACTCCTTCGAAAGATTGCTTTCTTGACCTCTAATTTTTTTTATTTTTATTTTTATTTTTTTTTCACTTTACAGGTAAAAATAGTTTTTAAACACAAGTGTTTTCCAACTTTTCCATACAGTTTAATAGTGTATCCAATATTTGAAAGTAGCTCAGATTTCACTGATAAGAGGTAGCTATTTAATTTCCTTCTTACACTTCAAAGGAGTGCTGTGAACTTGGAAATTATTAGGTGCATGCACATAAATCCATTGCTTGTAATTTCCTCTAATGCCCATCAGAAGGTGATCTGTTTAAAAATAATCTTTATTTGTATTTTGATATCTTTCTTCTCCCAGGCAGCTTCTCTATTTTCTAGTCTATTGCTTGTTTCACACATTCCTTTCATCACAAGTTTATATAGCTGATAGAACATTTTCTATTCAACTCAGGAACTGCAAGCTTTAGATCTTTGCAGGCAGAATTTTAACACAAAAGAAAGTGGCCATATTCTGAAATAGAATAAATACTAAGGAAGATGGTGCATTTAGGCTCTAAAATTCTTTTCCATTTTCCAGCAGAGAGTGAGAAGATAAGGAATTTTTCTGTATATAATAACTCATGTCACTGTGTCATTTGAGATAACCAAAGCCACTGTTACATGCCTTGCATATATTTGGCCTGCCCTTTAGGGCATGTCTTCCACCACCTGAGAATGTAAAACAGCTCACTTCCAAATGGTTAATTATTACCAGTATTTGTTTTCAATTTTCCACAGTAGGAATTTACAGATAACTAGAAGTGTAATGTTTCCCTGAAAAATTAATCTCTAAAACTGTAGGAAAATATTTTTATTTTCCAGTGCCTAAAGGAGGATAATTCCTTCAATAGGGATGCCTCTGAAGTTTACACTTGCACAGAGATACACTTGCACCTTGACTTCAAGATGCCTTGCTGATACAGATCCTTGGTAAGTGTTGAATTCTTTGTTTTAGGCTTTCTTAGTCTTGCTAATATCACATCTTAGATTGGTTGTAAGCTTTGTTACCTTCACTAAGTTTATGTCTTAGACTTATTGTGCATGTTCTTTCTTTCTTTCTTTCTTTCTTTCTTTCTTTCTTTCTTTCTTTCTTTCTTTCTTTCTTTCTTTCTTTCTTTCTTTCTTTC
>NW_024962262.1:20290590-20334669 GCF_019238085.1 Lagopus leucura
TTTCTTTTCTTTTCTTTTCTTTTCTTTTCTTTTCTTTTCTTTTCTTTTCTTTTCTTTTCTTTTCTTTTCTTTTCTTTTCTTTTCTTTTCTTTTCCTTTCTTTCCTTCTTTCTATCACTCTTTCTTTCTCTTTTATAAAAATTCTTTGACATAAAACAATCTGAAACTTGATACTAGTGTATCCCAACAAAGAAAACTCAGGCAAAAATGTCAGGAGGCCTGTATGGATGAATAGGGAGCTTCTGGATGAACTGAATACAAAAAGAATATCTATATGGGTTGAAGAAAAGACAGATAAGCAGAGAGGAATTGGGACATTGGGATATTTCCTGAGCCACAAGTCAAGAAGTCTAAAGCCCAGGTAGAATTTAATCTGGACAAGGACATCAAGGACCACAAGGATCACAAGAAAAGTTTTTACAAGTTCCTCAAGAGAAAACACAAAAGGAAGACCAGACAAAACATGAGACCTCTCCTGAAGAAACAGGAGGTCTAGTTACCTAACGCAGTGGGAAAAAAAAAGAAGCCAGGTACCAAATTCTTTATTTGCCTCAGTACTTATCATTAAGATTGGTCTTCAGGAATCCCAGGTCTCATAGGCCAGGCTGAAAGAAGGATGCACCCTTGATGGAAGAGGATCAGGTTAGGAAATACTTGAGCTAACAGGACATTCATTAAGTCCATGGGCCCTGATAGTATGTGTCCTTAGGGAACTGGCAGTTGTGATTGCAATATTTTTTTTTCTCTATTATTATAACTGGAGGATGTCCCTGCAAACTGAGGAGAAGCTGAGAGGACTGCTCAGCTTAGAGAAGAGAATGCTCACGGGGGATCTTATATTTTAAAAATAAAATATATATGTACCTCAATGGAGGATGCAATGAAGACAGAACCATGCTCTTTTCAGGGATTCCCATTGCCATAAAATTAGGCAGTGGGCACAAACAGGAATGTAGGACATTCTGTCTAAACATCAGGAAGCACTTCTTTACTATGTGAATGATGTAGCACTGGAACAGATCAACTGGAGAGGTTGTAGAGTCTGCATCCCTGGAGATCTTCAAAAGCCATCTGGACATGACAACTTGCTCTGGGTGTGCCTGCTGTCAATGGTTTACGGGCTGGTTCGGCCTGATTCCGTGATCAGTGGGTTGGAGGGATCCGTGGATCTGTGCCTCTGGAAAAGGGAAACAGGGGACCCCAAAATAATTGAAAACAGCAGCAATGATCTGAGGTGGAACAAACCAATTTACTAAATGTAGTATCAGCAAAATATAATGAGAGAGAGAGAGTGTCTGAAATGTGGATAGGCCTCACCACAACGCTGAGGTGAGAAGTGGAGTCCAGTTGAGCCAATGAAGAAAAGCAGATGGAGAAGAGCAGATGGAGAAGTGCAGGCGAAGAAGAGCAGGCGAAGAAGAGAGCATCAGAAGACCTTACCAGGAGTTATAGCTCCTCGCTGACCGCAAAGCCTCTTGGGGAAATGTAGTTCTTCTCCTCTGGACAGGCACCTGGAACTTGAGCATCAGCAGTCAAACTCCCAGTGCATTACATGATGTTATGGTGTGGAATACTGATGACCAAAAATCATAAAACCATGACACCTGCCAAGGCGGGGACTGTATCAAGTGACCTACAGAGTTTCCTTTTCACCTCAACCATGCTTTGATTCTGTGTTTATCAGTATAGAATCTTTTTCTCTTGCATTGTTATTAGTCTTATGAGAGCTGTAAAATGCCACAGTAGGCATTATTTTCTACATTCTTAATAAGTACATACTTATTTTAATGTAAAAGGGAAAAAAGAGCCTTAGTAATTGATCCATCACATCTGCATCCTACTGTGTCATAGTGCATTACTTCTGTCAGAGGATATATCCTTTTTTGAGGTCAGAAAGAACATAGTAGTGAAATAGATGTGATTCAGACATTCTTACTGATACCAGTTGTCCTATCAGCTGGCATGGAAATAAAAATAATTCTCTGTGACACTTAGTTGGATCATAATTTACAACTCAGTAAAGTAGGTAGACTTTAGATACAGCCTGATACTCATTTTAAAATGCTTCATAGTAAATGGTATATTTATCTGCAGTTAAAGAAAGCACTTATAAAATCTATGTTTTGTACTAAACTTAAATTAATATGTACTTTGAACTGTAATACTGGCATAAGTTTCATGTGCTCAGCATTTAAACAGAGCCTTAATAGAAACAGTGCTGTGAAATTGCAGTAGATTTATTTCATTGGGCAAAACTAAGTGTCACAAAAAACACTAGAATCACTGTAATATAGGGAGGGGTTATATATATATATATATATTTTTAAACAGTGTAGCTAGAGCAGACATACATATGCTTAGTTAGAGGACCCTCTACTGTATATACATGGATACTTGTCACTGTCTGTAACAAAGGTACACTTGAAATGCAAACAGAAATAATTCACTTCCATTAATTTACAGTATGAGCCATTTGAATTTCATGAGCATTCCTGTTCTGCATTCACTGAAATCAGAGGAAACAGAAGCAAGCACTAGTTCTACTCATTTCTACTTAGTTTTTAGGAATATTGGCAATTAAACTATAATTAAGATAACCTATAGTTCAGTACTGAAGTTGAATACAGAAAGAAATGCGGTGATATTTGACAGCAAGAATAATTGATTGTGAACAATGGTACCTTTTTACTAAAGTAGTTTTAAGCAATAAATTCAGTTTGTTTCTCTGTTCTCTCTTCGTTAAAGCATCTTTCAACACTTCAGCCTTGTAAGCGTAAATTGTATTGTCCATGTTCCAAATTTCTCTACTAGTAAGCAATTAGGGGAAGATGTTGCTGTGCATTTCAGCATCACCTTAAACATGTCCAGGGATGAGGAAACTTCTCATCAGCCTGTTCAGTGCCTTACCACCATTTGAGTAAAGGATTTCTTCCTCATATCTAATTTAAACCTACTGCCTTTTATGTTGAAATCTTTACATCTTGTCCAGTCACTGCACTCTCTGAACAGTCTCTCCCCATCTTTCCTGTACACCTCCTTTAAGTACTAGAAAACTACTATAATGTCTCACCAGAATATTTTTTTTTTCTGTTTAACCACCCTAATTTGTTCAGCCTCATCTATACTAGGAAGTTATCCTCAGTAACTTCAGTATTCTCCAGTAGTCTCCCAGACTGCTTACAATTTGTTGCGCTGCTTTTCCAGCTGATGTCAGGGTAGTGGAAGCAACTTAGCTTAATTAGACATAAAATTGGCATTGAACAAAGAACTCTTAATGTACTCATTCAAGTGACCTGTAGTAGACATCAACCACAACACTGGAAATGCCTATTGCAGTGTGTCTTAATAATATGGCATACAAACTACACAGATTTTAACATTAAGATATAAAAAGTAGTGCAGTATACTTTTGATACAATGAACTTGTAACATCCCTAAACAAATGTCTCTTTTAATTATCAGTAGAGTTAACTATAGTGTAGCTCATAATCATAGTTAGATTTGTAGTGATTATCTAGTATTATGAAAGTCTGAAAGCTCATTAAATTAAGCAATCTGTGTTATGTACATTACGTGTAGATTTTAATTCACCTACATGTGACCTTTGAAATAAAAGGAAGTTCAAGAAATATAATCTCTAAGCATGGAATACTGTGTAATTAGCTTAGAATATAAAATCTAAACTGTGATCAGAGAAAATGAATTTATTGCATTTCCAAAAATTCAAAACTCTTACTAACTCTTACTACTACTTGAGCTTTTAAGACTAACAGTGACTTAAAGATCTAAGAATCTTTCAAGATATTTTCTTCAATGTGTTTTAGGATATATGCAACTGTTATGTATTATAAGAAAAATTAAGCAAAAAAAAAAAAAAAGAGTGCATTTGTTGACTGAATTTATATTTTTTCTTAATACTTAGATTATATGAAATTCTATTTTTTTAAAAAACTGTTAAATACTTATTGTACTTTATAGACATATGAGAGGAAAACAATTATAGAAGAAGGATTTTGAGAATAATTCTAGCTATTTGTTAGAACTTCTGAAGCTTGATAAAGAAGTAAGTATGTTTACTGATGCTACTAAAGTAAACATGGAAATGTATTGTTTTGTTTGCTTGTTTTACTTACACTATGGCTATTTAGTGAAGTATGATACAGTGTGGGTATGCAGATCTGCAAAGCTTGTGATGGATGAAAAAGATGGCAGGAATAGCAAGTACTTCTCACCCTTTTAGGAGCTTTCCAATATGCCTTTTATGTTTCTGATCATATTACAGCATAGCATTTTTACTTAATTGATAAAACAATTGTGTCTGATGATATCTACAATTATATTCTTTTTGGTCTTTATTTTAACTATTATTTTGCTATTTGTTTGCCTTTCTTTCCTTTTTGTCGGGACAAAAATACGTGTAAGAAGCACAGCTTTCAGCACAAATTCCCATGAGATTAGTGACAAAATATTATATGTGATGCTTATTTTGACAGAAGCTCAGTCAGTGTGCAGCATTTAAGGTATGCCTCAGCAGAGATTTTACGCAACAATTTCCTTACCTACAACTCTTCAGGTCCTACATTTTTAACTTCCTGAATATAATGCACAAATTGATACTAGATGGGGATTCTCACATTGTCCCTTTTTACCTCTATCACTGCCCTTTTTGTTTGGAATAAGAAGGGAATTAGAAGGATCTAATGTTACATTCTCTTTCAAGTTGTTGTGATAAATAATGTCAAACTGCTCCTTCTTATTTCTGGAATTCCTATTTGAAAGGAATTATCTAAAAGATCTAATAACATACTATCAGCTTCACACATTAGCATAAAAACAACTTTCTGTAGCTCTAATTGCAAATAATGAGTACCCTATATAATGTTTACATGCATTTTAAAATTGCATGTACAATAACAAATTGTAAAATCAGCTTTCTATCTCAAGAAAATTCATGTATATCATAAATTTTCATTCTTTCCATTTCTTTTCCTGAAATTTAGGATGTGTATGATTCACCTATCAGCTGTCTTTTAGGTGCATTGAAAGAGATTCTGAATATTAAAAGGATGGCTAAAATGTGATGGTAACTAAAATATCTGTGAAAACAATCTTAATTCTCCATATTGGTCTTTTGTTATCTGTAACAGTTGTATTAAAGGATATAAAAATAATGATATGAAGGAAGTCAGAGATATAAATAGTATAATAAACAACATTCTAGTGTCCAGTGACACAAATAGGATATATCATGAAGCACTGGCTTCCTATGTAGCTTCCAGCAGCTCCTCCAGCAAAACCTGAAATCTTGGAAGTCTGGCATCATTTTGGCCAAACCTATCATAGAATAGCATCATAAAATATCCTGAGCTGGAAGGGACCCATAAGGAGTCCAACTCATGGCTTCATATAGGATCATCCAAAATTCAAGCCATATTTCTGAAGGCAAGGTCCAAATGCTTCTTAAACACTGATAAGTTTATTATTACAACCGCTGCTGTGGGCAATCTGTACCAGTGCCTAACCATCCTCTGGTGGTATGGTGGTGCCTAACCATCTTTTCCTAAGCCCCACCTGACCTACACTTGATGAAATTCCATTCTGTTCCCTCGTGTCCTGTTGCTGTCACCAGAGAGGAGGGACTTGCCCCTCCACTCCCCTCTTGAAGAAGCTGTAGGCCATCATGATGACTCCTTCCCTTCTGTCTTCTCTAGTAATTTCAGTTGCCTCTCCTCCAATCTTGCCCCTTTGAATACTGAAGAATATCTCAGTAGTTACTGGTCCTTTTCTTTATTGGTCTTCTTTGTGGTTGTTTATGTGTTCAGTCTCATCTAGACTGTACAACACAGAATTTAGTGCTAAGCTAGTGCAGACACAGGGCAGCCTTTGGCCTCTTCCTTGCAGAAGCCTCATGCAGCCCTCAATGCCAACACTGCCATGAAAACTCAATAAATCAGGTAATTGAGAGACAGTAAATACAGACTACCCAGGTTTCTTTTCTCATTAGTCATATTCAAGAGCAAAATCACTTTCTTTGGAAAACTTCCATACTTTCATTATTTTACATGATGTCCTATTAGCATGGTGATAGCTATTGGCAAGCTATTTTTCTTCTGTGAGGATGCACAATTTCAGAATGTTGTGAAAGCTTGCCCTTGCTAGACTTTGCCTGTAGAACAAGCATATTTGCGTGAGAAAAGATATGAGACTAGCAAGGGCACAGGGTGATTTAATAATGGGATAAGAGTTTTAACCTTTGGGAAACAGGATTTTAAATAGATGATCTCAAGTGCAATTTTGATGCTGACAAGCTTTTGCCTGAAGAACTTTGTTAGGTGATATTCTTTTAAAATTATCACTTTTCTAACATGTAGCAAAGAGCAAAGAAAGAAATAGAACTAATGTTCAGATATCTCTACTGTTATTTAATCCAAAGGGAAGTGTTATGTAAAGACTGATATTGTAATCTCTACTTAAGAAAATAGTGTTTAACTTATACTAATACAGATAAGACTATTCCGGTATACTCAATTTTTAAAATAGTTTTTTTGTTTTGTTTTGTTTTCAATCATAAAGATGTCAAAGATAACTGTCTATGAGAAGCCTGTTTCGTACACTAATAATTTTGGTGGCTTGATTACTTAGGAAATTGTGGTGTTTTTTTTTTTTTCCAACAAGGAGCTTTGTTTAAGTCTAAGGCTTTTCTTAACTATGGTAAAAATCCTGTCTTCTTCACTGAGAAGTTGGATCATATATACATTTTTTTATCTCAATTTTGTATGCAGTATTTTAAATGTGGTCCTATGAGCACACTATCTTAATTGCTTGCTTGAGATTAAATACAGAAAATTCATATATTATATCTTGGACATTGAGATGTTAAAAATCCTTGAAAACATACATTTCAATGTCAAAAGCAATTATTTAATGTATGTAGATAAATACATGCATTTAAATAGTAGTGGTTGAAGAAGTTTCTGGAATTATAAGCAGAGCTGCCAACATCAGATTTAGTTGGCAATTCTTTATAAAATATTTGCATAGAGACATCTGTAATTAAATGACTGTGTAACTGCAATATGCACTACAACACTTCCCACACTGAAGTACATTAGCAAACCTTTTATATGAAGGAGATAAGCTCTCAACCATGTGGATTTAGCTATGGAGTACTTTTTCAAAGTACTTTGAAGCTGAGAGCAAAAAATACTTACGATCTTGCACAGTTAGACTCTGAAACAGTCAGACAAGTAAGTTGTCAGATGAGAAAGCAAGTAGAACTTTAATTATCTGTAGGCAATAGCATATCTGTCAAGTACTATTGTATTTATTGAAATGCTTTGTTCCTTAGAAACAAATTATATTCACAGAAGTATTCTGCTTTTCAGAATCACATTCCCTTCTATAAATACACAAACAAAATTTCTTGATTATATTACAAAATGCACAATGTAAAGGCTACTGTTGACATGCAGATAGATTTTAAGATAAATATAAAATGGTGTTATGCTTTCACTATTTGAATTATAAGATAAATCAAGAAACAAAGAACTGTCCAGATTAAACAGTGACTAAATTATGAGGTCTAATTACATTACACAATCCGGTGGCCTTCTATAATAGACTGATGGCTTTGGTGAACAGGGGAAGGGCAATGGATGTCATCTACCTGGACTTCTGCAAAGACTTTGACGTGGTCCCTCACCACATCCTTCTCTCTAAAATGGAGAGATATGGATTTGAAGGATTGAATGCTCAATGGATTAGCAATTGGCTGGCTGGATGCAGCCAAAGGGTTGTGATCAGTGGTTGTGTCAGGGTGGAGGGCAGTCACAAGCAGCGTCCCTCAGGGGTCGGTCTCGAGACAGGTGCTCTTCAACATCTTCATCAATGACACGGATGATAGCATTGAGTGCACCCTCAGCAAATTTGTTGATGACACCAAGCTGAGTGATACAGTTGATACATTGTAAGGAAGGGAAGCCATCCAGAGGGATATGGACAGGCTGGAGAAATGGGTCCATGAAAACCTAATGAGGTTCAACAAGGCCAAGTGCAGTGTACTGCATTTGGGTCAGAGCAATCTTGTACTTATACAAACTGGGGGAAGATCTCCTTGAGAGCAGCCCTGCAGAGAAGGTCTTGGGGGTCCTGGTAGACAAGAAGCTGGACATGAACCATCAGTGTTCTTGCAGCCCGGAAGGCCAACTGTGTTCTGGGATGCAATAAAAAAGGGGTGGCCAGCAGGGAGAGGATTGTCCCCCTCTACTCAGCACTTGCGAGGCTCCATCTGGAGTACTGCATCCAGGCCTGGGGCACCCAGTACAGGAAGGACATGGAACTCTTGGGATGGGTTCAGAGGAGGACCCCTAAGATTAATCAGAGGACTGGAGCACCTCTCCTATGAGGAAAGGTTAAGGGATCTGGACTTGTTTAGTTTGGAGAAATCTCTGGAGAGACCTCATCATGGCCTTCCAATACTTGTAGGAAGCACATAAACAGGAAGGGGAACGGCGGTTTACGAGGGTGGATAGTGATACGACAGGGGTGAATGGTCTTAAACTGAGATAGGGAAGTTTTAGTTTAGATATTAGAAGGAAGTTCTTCACACAGAGGGTGGTGATGAACTGGAACAGGCTGCTCAAGGAGGTTGTGGATGTCCCATCCCTGGAGGCATTCAAGACCAGACTAGTTGTGGCTCCGGGCAGCCTGGTCTAGTGGTTGGCAACCCTGCACATAGCTGTGGAGTTGAAACTAGATGATCATTGTGGTCCTTTTCAACCCAGGCCATTCTATGATTCTATGATTTTATGATTGGTAGTGTTTTATCAAATAAAAAAAAATAAATCGTTCACCTTTATTCTTCATTGATACATGAGAAAAGAGAGAAACTAAATTTAAATAAGCTGAATTTGATTGTTCCCATTTTATTCTATTGAAATAGAGAAAATGAAGCAGTGTCTCATATACCGGAGGAGACTTTTGCTACCACTGTCTGGTCATTGCTGATGCAATTCTGCTTCAGACTAAGAATTAGATTCAGTCATATAAGCAGGTATGTTTATGTGGGAAGACAAACCACGGTATATGTAAGTTAAATGCTGTGGGACCCATATGCTTTTTCTAGTACTATTTTGGAAGCTGACTGGGTGTCAACGTTTTACGGGCTGGTTCAGCCCATTTCCATGACTAGTGGGGTGAAGGGATTTCACAAAATCCGCGCCTCTGGAAAAAGGGAACAGGAGACTCCAAAATAATTAGAAACAGAGGCAATGATCTGAGGAGAAACAAAACTAATTTATTAAATATAGTATCAGAATGCAAGATAACATACTATAATACAATATAATTAGAATTGAAGCTAATAAATCAAATATAATGAGAGATTGTCCAAAAGATGGATAGGCCTCACCACTACGCTGAGGTGAGATGCACAGTTCAGTTGAGCAGCAGGGAGATGAAAGAAGAGCAGATGAAGAGTGGACGAAGAAGAGCACATCAGATGACCTTGCCAGGAGTTATATCTCCTCTCTATGACCACAAAGCCACCTGGGGAGCATAGTTCTTCTTTTCTTCTGGGCAGGTACCCAGAACTTGAGCATTGACACTTAAACTCCCATTGAATTACATCATGTTGTGATGTGGAATACTGAAAACCAAAAATCACAAAACCATGACAGTGGGAGTGTAGAAATACTCAAATGGCATTTGGTTTTACATTCAGAAAAAAAAAAAAATCAAACTTGATATCTCAGTGTTGCATAATAATAAAATATTTGTCATTTCACTGAAAAGTAGACAACTACTTTTGTTCTTGTTAGTGTGACTTCTAATATATATTTTTAACTCAACAGTTTGTTTAAAATTAATTCCTAGCCTTTAAACTGAGGAGGTGCAGTTCATCATTTGGGTTTTCCCAGAGATCAATAACACCAAAATTGTTTTACTACTATTTGTTTCTTAGCCTTCTCTAAATGAGTTAACTCTAAGTTTGCACTTGACTAAATTTTGTGAGAAATAAGGTGTTGTTTAATAGTTGGAAAAGTCTGGTTGAGTCATACTGCCATGGTTTACAGCTCGCTTCATGGAAGTGTGATATACTGCTATTATAATTCCTTAAATGTAGCACTTGTAAAAGATCTTTCAAAATTTATATAACTTCTTTTTATGTAGAAGAACTTCTGTAAATTTTTTTTCTCTTTTTTTTCGCCCCTAGTGTATGCTGTTTCACATTATTGTAGTTACCTGATTACTATGTGTTCAGTGTAGCATATTGCTTTGTATATTTGCACACACACACCCTCACCCCAGAACTTTCTCTTTTTTCACTAACTCTCTCTTATTAAAACTGTTCTTAATATAATGCTTATTGTTCCTCTCTAGAAGTGAAAGAAGATCTTGTTGTTGTTTCTGAAAAAGAAAAGGACTCTCAGATGTTATATAATTGCATTTCATCACGAATTAAATTTTTAGGCAACATTTTAAAAGTTCTGCACTGAGCATTTAGGGAAAAGAATTCTTCATTTTATGAATCTGGTTGTGTACAAGCATAGCTGACTTTTGTTGCCAAGAGACTTGTTTATCTGTACAGACAGCTTAAGATAATAGTTAAAATTTAAAGCAGGAAAATTGAATGATTTTCAGAGCTTGGGAAACACTAAACTGACACAGCAGTTCCAGTTCATAATTTCAGATTCTAATTTTTCTCCATGAGATAAATCAGAATTATTTATTTATTTATTTTATTTGTTTATTTTCATGCAGAGGAAGGGTCCAGGACGTTACAGATATCTGTCTTCAGATAAACTAAATCATGATCAAAATAATCACGTAGAGAGTTAAAAGCCATCTCCTTCAAAAGCAGCAGGTGGAAGCTGAACATTATACCAAATCCAGCTCAAATAACAACACTTTAACATTTTTAGGAAACAAAACTATGTTCCATATTTTTCAAGTGAAGTAGATGATCAACCAACCAACCAACAAGGTCTTCACTTGTGTTACAGAATAATGGGCAGTTTTTACAGTTTAAAGGAAAAAATAGATAAATGCCTTTTTTTTTTTTTTTTTTTTTTTTTTAAGAAAGGAACATTGTAAACTCAGATTACAAAATATGTTGATCTCTTTAAAAATGAAAAATTCTAATTTATACCAAGAGTTCACATTTGTGTATGTAATGTAGCTAAAAACTTGATGCTTGATGGTTTGCGATATGCAACCTAATGCAGTGTATCCTTCATTGCTATGAAACAGTATTTTTCACTCTTGCACTATACATATAGCAAAATTGTCTGCCATAACCTCATCACTTGTCTCTCCTTTTCTGAAAATTATTTCTTTAAAGATGCAAGTAAATTGATTAATTATAATTGTCAATTTCAGAATAATATTAATAATGTTTCAGAAGTGTTCATTTCAATCCTTTAGCTCTAAAGTAAGTTTAGGATGTATCAGACACTGAAGACATCTGCTATTTTCAGTTGAACCTCATACAGGGTATTCTACTGAATTCAAGACAACTGTTAATTTGCACATTTAGAAGTCACTTAAAGGAGAATCAATGACAGGATTAAGCTGAGAGCTTTAAGTTTTAGGAGAGATAGAAGCACCAGGAAAAAACAAACAAACATCAAAAATGGTGAAAAGTTAAGTGGAAGACAGAGGGAAAAATAAGATACAGAAAGTGCATACTGTTGGGGGAAAAAATAAAAAAAATCCACTGACAAGTACTTTATCTGGACAGTTTCCAACTGTGTTAAGAAATCACAGGAGTATCATAAAGGCCTTTCAAAATAACTGTGTAGTTCTCCTACATCACATCTTTCACAGAATATTTCTTTTTTTTTTCTTTTCTTTTCCCCCAGACTTTTTAAAAGTATTTTCCAGAAAAGTCTGAAATCTGTACAGACATTAATGCATACTTTTACACACCTGCAAATTCACAAACTTCTAAAAATAACTTCTAGAGGGCCTACCAAAATGAATAGCCTCATTTCTTTCAGGGGTGTTCTTTCTTTCTGAGTACAAAGGGACCTGGAAATTAAAGATAGCAGAGCATATAGAAATAATAGAAAGCTGAAAATATGGGAGAAGCTGTTCACATATGGAAAAATATGTGGAGGAATTCTGTATTTCTTCCAACATTTTTTTTTTTTCTGAAGGAAAATGGAATTAGTTTAACAGTACTATTAATATCAGTTAAGAATACTGTATTTTACACTTAGTCAACAAGCTTTAAGAAATTATTCATACGTCAGTACAAATAGGGAAATATCATTTCTATTATATCTATGGAGAAGCTGTCATGATGCAAATACACATAATTCCTAAATAGGAAGTTAGAAGCAATTTAATGTGAACCTTCCTCCTTGCTGCTCCTGTAAGGGTATCCTTATCCATACCAGAACGAATGTTTAAGGTAGAAGAAACTTCCTGACTTGTGTTTTTGTGTTCTTTTGTCCTCAGATTTTCCTATTTCATAGGAAATCCTTATTCATAAAATGGTAAATTCTGAGTTTCTCTTAGGAAATACAAACTAAAAGGCACTGTTTACTGTAATTATTGTGATGATTGTAAAAGGAACATATAGATACAGACTGGAGAAGATAAAGGCTTATAGAATTCTCATCTTTATAGAATTCATAAGTAAGAAAATAAGCAGTAGGAATTATGTCAGCATTTCCAGCTGGAATCCTCAAATAGTCTGTAGTCATGCTTCCGACTTCTGGTCAAACTGATTACCCAGCCACAGTAATTAGTACCACTTAATGTAAAGTGCTGTTCAGTGTATTAGAAATCTCTTGTCAGAAGACGCCCTGGGCTGACAGCAAGGTGACCAAACTAATTCTCGCTTTTAGAACAGACAGAAATTGTAGGTCAGAGATAAGCAAGATATGCTCACATTTCAGCTACCTCAATTAGATCTGGATCTTGGATAAAAATGTCCTGTAGTTAAGTCATACATGCAGCTGACCCTTTGCCTTCATGAATATGAATGTTCACAGAAAAGTTCAGTTGGGAAAAAATACACTGGCAGTTTCTCAAGAGTAAGTTGGTAGAGTATGTTTATTTTCTCCAAGTGTGATGCCTACTTTAGTACATTTAGGATTCTTCGTCTCACACTTTGCTTGGGATACTCAAGAGTTTAAAAAGCTGCTTAAAATATCCAGAAAACAGTACAGAAGAAAGAAGAGAGAAGAAATCTCATAGTCTTCTGTTACACAGTAGGCAGGATTTGCGAAAGTTCTGCTCATTGCCTTAAGATATTTTTGCATTGGAAATAAACTACACTGTTTTCTATGAGATTTGCAATGTAACAGACTATTCTTAATGAAAGGGCATTTTTCCATTCCTGTTTTAACACTAGCTTTATGGCATATGAGCTTTGTATTACCTTGTAATAAGTTGAGTTTAGTTTAGAAATTGGGAATAGATTTCTAATCAACATTAAAATGACCTTGTCATTTACATGTAAAATAATGAAATATTTCATAGAAGGCATGCTCTTAAAAATCAAGAGAGAAATTTTCTGAAATGTACTTTGATTTCCTTTTCCTCTTTATTAAAGTTCGTGATATGATTTTCACAGAAATCAGTAGGATTAGAACTGTATTATTCAAAATATGTTTTAAAATTCCATTTTCTTTAGAAAAGTTTGATGTTTTAATCCATCATATAATTTTTGACCGTGTTATTAAGAAAAAACTTACTGTTTAGTATTACGATTTTTCAGTGATGCCATTCCAAAAGGAGTCTTATAACTTATTTCATATCATTGACATGAATAGGCATTTCTCAGTGAGTTTAAAGAGGAGATTTGGTGTCAAAGCATTAATAAAAAATGCATGCATTTATATTTAGAATTTTAACATATTTCAAATGCATTTTCTCATATACATCTCTTTACTATTCTGAATAAATTTAACCTGAAAAATAGAGTATGATATTTAATTCTGAATTACATTCTACAGTAGTGATTGCAATTAATATTAAAATGCAGCTTTTTGTCTAATGAACTGTGGATAATCAAGTTATATTAAAAAAGTCCTAATTTGTTTAGGTACATGGATTGCCTAGTTATCCAATTATTTCTGCAAAATTACAAATGGGGAAAGTCAAATCTGTTAAATTAAGAAGGTCACCAAAGTAATTAAGACTGCTGAAGCATATTATTAATACTCTACAGTAGGTGGGGCACTGCTGAAATTTACCTGATTTTCTCTGTTATGTAAATGGTAGGCTTTTGTCTCATCAGTGTTTAAATGAGTTAATTTACAGATAAAGAACTGTAAAAGAAAAGGCAAGGTTCTGAGTATGAAAAATTATTGTCAGTTAGAAAATGAAATGAAAACTGTTTTCTTTCCTTGGTGGTATGATTGTGCATTTCTAATTTTATTTGGAAGATGTTGTATTTATGTGCTTCAGAAAGAATGAGAACGTATTTAGTGAAAGTTACTAAGAAATGCTAACAAAAGTCTCTATGTCTCTTAACTCCTTTTCCTGAGATGTACAGTTTTCCTTGCCACTGAGACAACTGGCAGGATGACGTAATTTAGAGTGACAAAAAATTATCTATCATTGTTCTCTGCAGTGTTATCCAGCAAGTCAGAAAAATAGATTTGTTTTGACTTAAAAGTAAGTAGTAAGAAGGTAGGAACTCATTCTTTAAACAAACTCAAATTACAAGCCCCCACTGAGCTGCAATGGGAAATAAAGATTTAAAATTAAAAGTGGATTTTAATTCACAACATTTGAATAAAATCATCTCCTCTGTTTTTGAATTAAACTCTCTGAGGGAATTGTCAATGTCGGTAGGATAACTGAAATCTCAATCCCTCCTAACAAAAATCTAGATCCTAAATCGCTGCCCATATTTTCACTGAGCTTATTATTAGGATGCAAGGAAAAGTTACCCTCCAATATCAAGCGATATATTGTTATGACAGATGTGTTAGCATCAATTTAGATCCTTACAGAGAAATAAAGTAGCACAGGAAATCATTCCCATATATACAGAGGAAAGACAGAAAAAAAGTAACTTAGGAGAAGTATATAACTGGAGGTAAGTTGGAATTACTCCAGCAGGAAAAATGAATATTGCACTATATTCAAAATTACACTACAGATTTGTAATAGATCACCACATTAAAATTATCATAAAGATGAAGAAATAGGCCATGAAATCAGAAGTGTTTGTGATAAAGGATAAGCAGCATTAATGAGAAAAACTATCAAGATATAAACTGGCATAAATCTGAAGTAATACTATCACAAAAAAAATGAGTTCACAAATGATATTTTGAGATTCTGCCTCTGTTCATCTTATCTTAAACTGCTCACACATCAACTTGCCCAGTTTACAAATCAAGTTGTAAATTGTCTTCTACCTCTCAGAACTGAACTTAGTGTTTAAAAATCAACTTTACATTCTCACTTCTCCCGTCTCTAGCTATATTTCGGAATCAAATGTGTAACAGAAATGCTTTTGATGATGAACACGGCAGTAAAAGAGGTGCTTCTGAATTGTTTATATTGATAAAAAACATTTATTTAGTAAGAAAAATATGTCTGTTAATAGAAGGCAAAATGAAAATTCAATGTTAAACTTTACTGAAAATTAACTTTAGAAAATTGGTCCTACCTAATAGCAAGGCTTGCAGCTTTTTCTTGTGTGTTCTAAATAAAGCAAGAACAGCCTGCTGCATATGCATCCATAATCTTGCTCATAATAATACAGATGATATCATATAATTGGAAACACATAGGAAGCAGGTGAGGATCTCTTCCATTTCTAAAAACAAGAGAGAGAACAAATGCTTAAGATGCCCAGGCATGCTGAAGCACCCAATAAAGCATGCAAAAGTTAGAAAAAGGATCACAGAGTAATAAATCGGTGAAAGTTTGTTTAGTCAAAAGCAGAGTATAAAGGTCTTCCACAGAAATGGAAGTAATTCACAAAATTGGGTCACTTATAGTTAAATTTTCATGAGATTCAAGTATACAGTTTTACAGTTCTGAAACATTTTTTTTATTACTATTAATTTTGAAAACGTAATTAATTCTGATATTCACTGTAAAAGAGAAAATACAAAATATTCAGCAAAATGAAACATTTGGATGCTTGTCAAGGCAGAATATTTCTACTGAACTAGAAGTAAGTTTATTTTCCTAGAATTTCATCTGAAATAAATATGTTGTTTTCATTCCAAATAAAACTACTCTTTAAAATCATAATCTTATACCTACTGAATCTTCTGTTCTGTATGGAGTTAGAACATTCATATGAGCTCCCTTGCTGGGGAATTCAGAAGTTGTGGCAGATCCAGTATTTAGCTGTGAAGCTTTTGATTACCTAAGAGCACTTTGTTATCTTTTTAGTTCTGTGTAGTTCAATGTTATATAAGAAATCACTGAATAAATTGAGATGGGTGGGCTTTCATGGTTTCATATTTATACTTTATTTTCAGCTTTAATATTTTTTTTTTTGTCAGGTCCTAAAAGGTACATTTGCTTACTCTGTCAAGTTTTGCCAGAAACTGAAAGATAAATAAATAAATAGAAGTGGGAAGATTTTATTTTGTTTTGTTTTGTTTTATCTTATTTTTTCATTAAGATTGAAATTACGCTTTATGGCACAGGACAAAAAAAGAAAAAAAAAAAAGAAAAAAAACTAGAGAACAAGTAAAGACTATATTTCCTGTCTTGTGTGAAGGGTTTTATCCATCTAATAGCACTTACTGCACTAACTGTTCAAACTTTGCTCAGTAACATGACTGGTATTAGATAACGACTCATAGTAAGTTACAGGAAGTTATGAGAATACATGCAATACACACTGTAAGCATTTTGTAAACAGGCAAAAAATTTTTATAGGGTAAATATGTCCCCATTGTATGAATTACACCTGCACTAAGTGTGAGTCATATGTACAACATCACCATACTGGCTGTCACAGTGGGAAGATAACTGGAAGTTATATTTAGGCACTATACAGCTGACTATTAAGCATTTCTTTGTATTTGAATTCTAATCCCTGACATAATTAAAAAAAGATGTGAAGACTTTTTTTTTGGTAATTATTATTTTCTTCCTTTATTTTTTACTGTTTTTTTTCCCTTCTGTAATAATTAGATCTGCACTATTACTGATTATTTGATTTGATTTTTAAGATTTTTTGTTATATTAACATTATTTATTAATTTACGCAACAGAAACATTTAGGGTATTATGACTGCTAAAGGCACCTATGTCTCAAATTTTATCTAAAATCACCTGCAGATTTTTATATTTATCATGTTGGTATTACAGTATAAGCTCCAAAATCACATTTCAGCATGTTACTTAATGGTACCTTCTCACAAGGAAATTATTTTCAAATGTATTTTAATGAGTATATTCATGAACTAAAATATATATAAAATATATAACCTATAGGTTAATGCAGAGCAGCTGCATATTTTAGTTCAAAATGTGTAAGTTAACTGCATCAAAATTACTCTTATAAGATTTTACTCCAAATTTACTTCAAAAAAAAGATGCATCTTGTGCTTTATATTTGATGAAAACCTCAGCAAGCTTACAGATGATACCAAGGTGAGAGGTCATCGGCATACTAGAAAGAAGGGATGCTATCCAGAGGGATTTGGACAGGCTTGAGAAGTGGGCCCATGCCAACCTCATGAAGTTCAACAAGGCCAAGTGCAAAGTCCTTCACCTGAGTCAGGACACTCCCAAGCACAGATACAGATTTTTTGGAGGATGGCTTGAGAGCAAGTCTGAACAGAAGGATTTGGGAGTGTTGGCTGATGAAAGACTCAACATGAGCTGGAAATGTCCAATTGAAAACCAGAGGGCCAACTGTATCCTGAGTTGCATCAAGATAAATGTGATCAGGAGGTCGAGTGAAGTGATTCTGCCCCTCTATTCTGCTCTCGTGAGGTCCATCTGGAGTACTGCATCCAGTTCTGGAGCCCTCAATACAAGAAGGATGTGAAGTTGTTGGAGCAGATCAAGAGGAGGGCCACAAAGATGATCAGAGGGCTAGAGTACCTTCCCTATGAGGACAGGCTGAGAGAGCTGGGTCTCTTCAGTTTGGAGAAGATAGGGCTTCAGGGGAACCTTATAGCAGCCATCCAGTGCATGAAGAAGGCCTACAGGCTGTGGAGGGACTTTTTAGAAGGTAAGGTAGCAACAGGATGAGGGGAAATGATTTCAAATTGGAAGAAGGCAGATTTAGACTAGATATTAGAAAGAAATTCTTATCCATGTTGGTGGTGAAACAGTGGAACAGGTTGCCCAGGGAGGTTGTGAATACTTCACCTCTAGAAGCATTCAAGGCCAGGATGGATGGTACTTTGAGCAACCTGGTCTAGAAGAAGCTAGTCTCTGCGTATAGCAGGAGCTTGAAACTAGATGACCTGAAAGGGCCTTTCCAACCCAAACTATTCTATGATTCTGTGATTGATTATTTCATAGGTTCTATATTTACTAATGTCATGGTTTTATTATTTTTGGTTATTCTATTCCACATCATAACATCACGTAGTGCACTGGGAGTTAAAGTGTTAATGCTCCAGTTCCGGGCACCTGTCTGGAAGAGAAGAGCTACATACTCCAGGGGGCTTTGCAGTCAGAGAGGAGATATAGCCCCTGGCAAGGATGCTCTCTTCTTCGTCTGCTCACCTCCCTGCTGCTCAACCTGACTGCACATCTCACCTTAATGTTACGGTGAGGCATTTCCACCTTTTGGACACTCTCATATATTTGATTTGTTAGCTTCAATTCTAATTATATTGTATTACAGTATAGTAGGCGACTGCAATGCAACATTATAGTGTGTTATCTTGCTTTCCAATACTATATTTAGTAAATTAGTTTGTTTCTCCTCAGATCATTCCTGCTGGTTTTCATTATTTTGGAGTCCCTTGTTTCTCTTTTCCAGAGGCGTGGATTTTGCAAAATCCCTTCGCCCCGCTAGTCACCGAAACGGGCCGAAGCAGCCAGTCCATAAACCACTGACAACTAACCATGATATAAACATGTTGGACTCGAAAGAAGAAGGTGTAGAAACAGTCAAAATATGTAGGGCAGGTGTTCCTTTATCCTTACCTCACGAAAGCATTGTGGCAAAGTGGTCATGATAGCCTATTCTGTACTGGTGAATACAAAATAGCTACACTACGGGATTTGGTGCACACATTGATTGCAGCTCAAATTTTGTCACTGTATGTCTGAAATGCATACTATCCTCACGTAAGTAATCATCTTGATCAGATGACTGGAGAATCAGACGCATTCTAACTAGCTTTGGTTGAGATAGCTTAAATAAACTGATCACTGGGATTATATGAAAGATTGAATCCAAACAGATAAAGTCCTTCTACATCATTTTTTGGTGTGGAGGTATTTCAATTTCTTGGATCTGTGTAGTGTTTAAATGGTTTATAGGTATGAACAAAGAAAGAGATTTTGCAGTAAAGAGACGGGACAGATTCAGCAGTTTTAAATATGTTTTTATATATATAAAGAAAATAAATAAATAGATAAATAAATTAATAAAGGGAGAACTTGGAAAATAAGGTTTGCATTCAAATTCCTGAAGGAAACAAAAAATTCTGTTACTCTGTTAAAACAGGATTGGGAGCTACAAAAGTAAACACAAATATGTTAAAAAAGTAAACACAAATATGTTAATACATACATATGCTGCTATGAAAATAATGTCTCTCTGTCAACTAATTATGCTCTGGAAAAGTCTCAAAAGTAAGTAGTCTGCCTCTTATGTGGGATCTGATGACTTCCTATCCCACTCTGTCTAATAGCAGGAGCCTGGACCCATCACTGTCTCAATGAGCATATGCTACATTTCTTCCTGGCTTAGTTCTGAAGACAGCCTACTAGCTCTCTTCAAGAGAAACTATGACAGAGTCAACAGCACGAGGCACATCAGCATCCGCTTGAGAGGGATAAAGGCTATCTCTACCTCTATGGGACACACTGACACAACTCTTAGGTGAGCTAGAGACTGGATGATAAAATACAGTGCATGTGTGCTCTGCTCAGACTTATCCCCTCTTAAGCAAAATGAATGAATGAATATTACATCTTTTGAACACGTATTTCCTTTGAGCCAGCAGTGATGGCTTTATGGCTCAGAGATACAATAACTATTTTTACTACCTCATTTGCTTTTGTTTTATAGTATTTGTTTTGCCCTCCATTGTGTTTGTAATGTTGTGAATGCTGTCATGCAGCCCTGAGGGGATACAAGCAACTTTGATTGCTTGAAAAAGATGCACTTGATGCCTTGGAATCTGAAATTAGAGTTTCTGGAATTACTAAAAGTTGCTGTGTTGGATAAGGTACATCTGATGAAAGTAAAGAAATGAATCAGCTGTAATCTCATTCACACTATTTTTTAAAAATTATCTTTCATCTAGCTACCTAAAATACACTCCACAACATTTTGTTCAGGAAATTTCATTCATTGAATTTTTTCAATGGGGAGGTAGTAGGGGGTTGAAGGGGAGAGTAAGTCTGTAGAAAATATAGAAAATTAAGAGTCATGTAGATTTCAGCTAAAAAAATCTGTTCATTGATAAGGTAGGCAAATGCAAGACTAGCGCTCAGGTAGCTACACTATTAATGGTATTAATGGTGCACAGGTTTCTCAGATTTGTGGACAAGTAGGTGAGCCACAAAAACTTCCTGGCCTCAAACACTGGAACACATACAGCTTGAATAGAGTTGTCTTTGGGAATTGGAAAATGATATAGTAATGTTAGGAACAATAAAAGATGATGACTAAAAATTAAGAGGATTCATCAAGGCAGAAAACATTTCCCAGATGAGTCACTCAAGGAAGTACTGACTTTTTCAGCCTTTATACATTGAAGTGTTAATGTTTTTTCCCCTGAACTAGGCACCTTTACAGCCCTACTTTATAGTCATGGAAAGAAAGTAGACATTTTTAGATAAATGAATTTCTCTCTGCTTTTGGGCAGGATAAATCCTGTCTTAAAACCATCTAATTCCTCCTATCACTACAAAGAAGCCTAGAGTGATAATAGGAGCTGTAGATAATGGACATTTATAATATGAATTCCACCCAAAATACACATTTCAGATAATCTTCAAATGCAGTAAACCAACTTAACGACACATTAGTGATGACCTGATCTTCAAATCTGTATGCAAAATTATACAGAATTGTCCTTCTGGAAGAATGTTTAGTCTCTCATACATTTTTCTCAGATTTTATGTGTAATAGAGAAAGCCAACATGCACAGTGTTTATATCACTGATATCTACATTTCTAGTCTCCTAAGTATTCATTTTATACCCTGTACTGGGTTAATCTATTCACGCTCTGTATTTAGGAAGAATAAATTGCTCAGACACTAGATTCACAGTGAAATTTATTATTTTCCTTTCTACATGCTGTCCTTTTTTTTTCTGGTAAATGCAACAAACTATTTCATTAGAAAAAAATCTAGATTTTTCTCCAGCTAGAAATTGCCATTAAGTGTACTGAACCACAAAAATACTGCATTTGCTGACACATCCTAAGGCTTTTAATTGTTTTTACAATCTTAAATGATCCGATCCCAAAACTTTCCAGTTTCCTAATAGATAATAAATAACTGTTCAGTGAGTGCAATCTTTCCATCATGGATGAATTCAGAGCTTCATGTCAGACTTTTTGTCAGACTGCCCCTCTGCTGCTGTCTGCTACTTTGCTGCAGGGTAACAAAATTTAATGGAATATTGTTGGAAAGGTTCATTCTCTACTGGCATATTGCCAACATCTGCCTCTGATGTTGCGGTCCAACAAGGTAAAATATGAGGCATTACTTTTGGAATAGTTATCATGTGATTTTATACATGAAAGATACTTTTGTTGCACAGGTTTCACATAAAATCTCTTTATTAAATATTAAGTAAAACTGCTGCAAACAACAAAGTAGACACTAAATCTCACAAAAGGTTGGATAAAGTATCCAGCTTTTCCACCTTTCGTCAAAAGACACATCTTGTCATTGGCTCAATCACCCTGCACAATGGATAATGCATTAACGCTTACTTCTTTATTAGGAACAGCAAGTCTTCTGGATTTTCCTCCAGCTACTGAGCAGGAAATAAATTACTCCCTACTATTAGTCAATGAATAATATTTTACCCTTTAAAAAGTGAATGAAAATGTAATCTTCTGTACTAATTAGGCTTTGCATAGAAGAAACAACTTAGTTTTTCCAGACAGAGACAGGCTTGAGAAAGTGAGATCGTCTTTCTGAGAGATGTTACACATTAGTTTTATATTATTATATAATTATATTTATATAGATTATTTTATATATATTATATATTATAATATATTATATTGTATATTTATATATATATATTATATTTATATGTATTATTTTTTTCAGCCTTTAGACTACTCTGAGAAACAAGAGATCCATATCTCATTTGTACTGAACCATGAAAGTATGAAAAACTAGTCTGATCTCAAATTCTTGTTAGAGGCCAAAGAGAAAACAACTCCTAGATGCAGTAAAGAACATTTAGTTAGTCTAATTAGTTGGATCATTATAATCAAAAATGCAACAAGCAGTAAGTAGCTCAATTAAATATTTTTAATGATGCACTATTGGCTTGGAAAAAAAAAAAAAAAAGTAGAAATTCTCTAAAAGCTTTCAATTCTGCCTCCATTATTTATGTAATCATCTGACTATATAAAATTAAAGAAGAGTTAAAATACATTCAGTTGTTGATAACGTACTGACATCTATGACTTTTATATTAAGTTTCAAATGGATGTTATTTCTGTACTTCTGTAATACTTTATTTATTTGGTTGTATTTCATTATGTACTAATATTTATTAAATATATTTTTCTTTCTGTCTCTGTAAGGTACTGGGGCAGAACAACAGTTGAATTTCAGATTTTTAATACAAACTTTTAGGTGGGCAGTGCTATCAAATCATTTTAAGTATAAAAACTGGATTAATATCCACATAAATTTTTAACGTAATAAATACGGTCTATATTCAATTTACAGCAAGCAAAAACTTTCCTGTACATGCAAAAAAATGTAAACCATACACCACTATTTCATTAGCATTTGTCTGTCATACTATGAATAGGAAGAAACAAGGAAAATAGTTTCAGTGAGCTGAGTTTTTGTTGACACTCCAATGTTAATAAGATTAAAGATCTGCTGAAGTGTGAAAGAAGACCTTCATTCAAAAACAAACTTCCATACAGCTCTAAATAAAAAGAAAATGTTACTAAAAGCTTTTTTATCCTTACAAAATAATATAAAAAAATAATGTAATTAATGGTACATACATGATAATATTTTAATATTTATTTCCTAGTTTTCAATCTCAGTGCCATTAGTGATATATTAAAATTAGCTTCACGCCAATGCCCTATCTCCTTTTCAGAAGCTGCAGTTTAGTAATTGTAGCCTTTGCAGAAAACTACAGATTCCAGAATGAAGACGCTCATTTTAAACTAATGTGAACTCAGTTTGAATTAAAAGAAGCTAGATTTAGATTAAATATTGGAAAACAATTCTTTACTATGAGCATGGTGAAACACTGGAACAGGTTCCCCAGAGAAGCTGTGTAATGCTTATCCCTGGAAGTGGGACTTTGGTCACCCTTGTCTAGAGGAAGGTCAGGGGGTTGAAGTTAGGTCCATTCTACTATGTTTGTGTGATGCTATATACTCACGCCTTCTGCCAGGCTGTTTGTTTGTTTGTTTGTTTTCTGTGTTGTTGGTTTTTTTTTCCCCTCACTGTGGTCATTTTGAATTGTAAACTATAAAATTATATTTTATTTTATACTTTTTATGTTTTATACTATATATGCACATACCTATTTAATAGTTTTGTGTGAGAGAAGTAGATTACCAATGTCCATCAATAGGTATGTCTCCAGCTTTTGTTGAACATTTATCTGCTTACCTTTCTCTTTTGCCTTTATATCTCTTTTGCAAGCTTACACATACAACGGAGATATGTAAATTTGTTTTTAACATACTGCCATGGTTTTATGATTTTTGGTTATCAGTATTCCACATCATAACACCATGTAGTGTACTGGGAGTTAAAGTGTTAATGCTCCTGTTCCGGGTACCTGTCCCAGAACAGAACTACATTCCCCCGAAGACTCTTTGCTGTGTTGTTATCATTTCTGCTCAGGCCTTAGGAGATCATCTGACATCTTTCTTTTCGATCGTCAGCCTCTCCTTGCAGCTTCTTGTCCCAACCGCACGCATCTCTAGTGTGTAAGACCCACAGCTTTCAGATAATCTCTCTCATTACATTTGACTTATTAGCTTCAGTTCTAATTATATTGTATTACAGTGTGTTATCTGGCATTTTGATACCATATTTAGTAAATTACTTTGTTTCTCCTCAGATCGTTGCCACTGTTTTTAATTGTTTTAGGGTCCCCTATTTTCCCTTTTCGGAGGCACAGATTGGCAAAAGCCCTCTGCCCTGCTAGTCATGGAACTGGGCTGAACCAGCCTGTAAACTGTTGACACATACCGAGGATAATTGAATCCAAATATCTGTTAAATAAGTTTAGCATCTCAATTCTGGTATCATATCCCTGTTTTTATCCTCCAGCTGTTTCCTCTGACAGTGAATGATTTCAGTATAATATTTTTCATAATCTTCATTTTTTTGTGTGTACTGCATAAACATAAGATGGTGATTGCATACAATAGTGATTTTCTTTCTAAGTCTAAACTTGGCAAGCCTCATTAGAAGGCTTAGTATGTTAATACTTAAGAACCTGTAAAAAACTTAATTCAAGAACTTGTCTCACTCCATTAAAGTGCATCTCTTCACATGCATCTCCTCTACAAGCACTTTGCACAGTGAAACATAACTTTGTGATGTGTCATTCTGCTATTGTAAGATGCAGTGAAATATCATCAGCAACATTAAAAAAATGTATTAAAATGTAGGTCACTTCAAAAATAATGCCTCCAATTTATTTCCATGGAAACAATAATAGATAGATTGAATGCAATAACACTATTTGATAGAGCAAACTCTCAACTACAAAGCACTATTTTTCAACATAATCACTACCAGAGATGATGAATTCATAAAATCCTGAACCAGTGGAGGTGAACCACTGTTGTTGTCACCACTGTTGAAACATACCACTCACAGCCTCACCATGCTCACATCCACTAGTTGGTCTCCATAAATAACCAGCAAGCATCAATGAAAGTCAACAGGTTCAACTTTTTTTCAGCAGAGAGGAAATCAATTACACATCTTTGTTTCAAATGCATTTCTGCTTCAGACACCATTTTGTCAGACTGCCCCTCTGCTATCTCTGTTGCACAGCAACAAAATTTAACAGCATACTGGAGGGAAGATTTAACATTTACTGCCACAAAAACATTTGCCAACGTAGGAAACGTTTCTTTTTGAGCAGCCTTCATATACATATATTTGGTTACTATTCAAACAGTACTCTAAACTCAGAATCTGATTCAATACTGATTTTTTCTCTCGTTCTTTTCTTTCTTTTTTCATTTTCTTTTCTCTTCCACATAGTCCCGTAGTTTGCTACACTATTTTATAGTGTATAAAGAGACAACCTTTAAGATATTAATATGCTCCAAAACAAAATCATTTTCTTTTTTTTTTTTTTTTAAACTGATATAGGGCAGTGTATTTATTTGAAAAATCACTACTTTGCATCCCAATGGAGATTAATAAAATTTCATGATAAATAAGTAAGTAGAGGGAAAAATAAAATATTATCAATGACATAATAAAAATAAGCTTAACAATGTTTTCCTCTAAATATCATCTGTGAATTTCACCCTGAATTACCCTAAGATTCCATAGCTATAATTCTAATTTCTTTTCTGTTGCTTCCTAACTGGTATAGAAAAACTGAATGTATCTTCTCAGTGTCACCCCCAGCCTGAGTAAACACAGCTCAAAGATACAGGAAGCAAAGAGAAACAAGTCCTTAAAGAGACTAAGGCAGTTATTATCTGAAGATGAATTATTCCTTAAGCTGCAGCACAAGAAAAGGACAAATGAAAATCTGTCAGTGTTCTAGAAAACTCAGAATGTTAAGCAATTATGCCAGTCTGTAATTAAGGAGATTTTTCTCTTCATTAAGTGAAGAGATCATACAATGATAGATAAATGTTGAAAGAAAATTCAGGATCCTCAGGCTACAACTTGAATGTCACGTGAGCTCAGTAGTCTTTCCTCACATAAGGTTTGAAAAAAAGTAATTGGTATTTTATATAGTTCAGTATCTCCCCACTTTCTTCAACATAGAAATAATTTATGACTACAATAGATTCAAAATAATAATTAGAATCTGAAGATTTTAAGAATTTTCCCCTTCAGCTCATCAAGACACGCAATTATCTATGGAAAGTTACTGATAAAAATCAAATGTTTTTTTTCTAGTATAGTCACTAAGTGGAGGAAACATGAAGATAGAGTTTGTTTTAAGTTGATGTATGATAAAATGCAAAATGATATATAATTGCAGCATATGCACAAGCAGTCCTACTTTCCTCTCTATTTATAAGCATGAAAAGACATTTAAGTACTCAATGACAGCTTAAGAGCAATCAAAAAAAACCAAAAAAACAAAAAAACCAAACAACTCTCAAGTGTTAGGTGATGGCTAGATTGTTGGGAATAGATTTTCTTACATATACCTTACTGTTTGTTTGTGCTAATTCTGTGTTGTAATTGTAACTGTCAAGTATTGGCAGAAGTTATCTCATATTACTCGTACTTCTAGCTTCCCTGACATAAATGTTACTACAGAGTTCATTCAGTCAGACTTATTTTGGGTTGCTAAGATACAGGAGCTGCTTCTGTCTTCTTATTCTGCTCCCTGTAGAAAATTTTGACAAATGGTTAATAAAACGAGCAACACAGTGGCAATTAATCAAAAGGAAGTTCAAAATCCACCACAGGCACTTTAGTTCTACCACTCTGTGATAGCTAAGGAAACAGTAAAAATACTCAAACATAGATAGAGAGGTTTGTCAACTTTGATCACTTGCCATTTATATTTTAGAAAGAAAAAAAAAAAAAAAAAAACAGTTTTAATACTTGTTTCTGTCTCAACAATCCTAATATTTGTTTCCTGCACGTTATCTGCATATGCTTCATAGCAAAAAGAAATAAAGGGTGAATACAATTCCATTATTTAACTGAGTTGTAAACATGGTGGGCAAAATAATACAGAATAGACAATAGAATACATCAAATACTGTTGCTGTATTTCTTCATATGAAAACTAAATTATTTCAGAATTTATGTGTTGTTTAAAATGCTCTACAGCACATAACATGCTTTGAGATGTTTACTACTATTACTATTATTATTATTACTTTTTTTTTTAGTATTACAAACCTTATTATTATATTTTGTTTATTTGTAAGTCAACATGAAAACTTGACTATTTTTATACTTGTTTTTCTATCTATAAATCAACATGTGATTAGTACAGAAAGTTCATCCTATGGATTAAATAGAGTTTAATGAGCTCTTCAGAATCTGATGAAGACCAAGATGCCAAAATGGGAATGAGACCTTTTCATGTGTGTGTATGAGTGCTTTATAAGGTGGACAACATTATTGTGAGGATTCTTAGGAAAACAAAAACAGACATTGCTCTTCTTCAAAGACTCCAGCTAAGCCAGTGGAATTATTACCTCATGATAGGCATACAGCTGAGAGCAAATACATTTTATTCCAATTTAGTACAATCACAGCAGAATTAATTTCCTCTAAATTTAGCTAACTCAGGTTAGTCATCTGGATTTTTCTTATATTCATCGGAGAAAGACAGGCACACTGAAAGGGTAATACAATTAACCTACTTGAAATGCTTTTTCAATAACAAACTTTACCTGGAAGCAAAACTTCTATTAGTTCTGTCAGAAATTTCTTATTCTTGCCTTCATAATATGTTTTGCCATGACTGTTGAACATCAGACTGGTGATATAATCTAAATGAAAGATTTATACACTCCACTTCCCATTTTCTGAAGTCTCTGTTGTTTTTTTTGTTTAACATTTTAGCCATTTAATTCCCAGTACTTTGTCAGGGACCCAGCAATGCTGTTCCAATTAGAGTGAATAGGCAAATTCTGAAATGTATATAACTTCTATGACTACTATATACTGGGTGGATGTAACAACAACAACAACAACAACAACAACAACAAAAATCACTCCTCTATCCTCTTGAATGTTTATTCAACCAAGACGGCTTTTTCTCTGTGTCATTTCATTATCTGGGTAAACTATCCCCCTTATTCACAATTTTTTATTCAACTATTTCCACACCTAACAATTTAGGAGGGGTAGATCAATTTTTAAATGACATGTTATTTCAAAAGGAATGACTTTGAAAGTAGTAAAATAATAACTTTTTGTTTTTGAGATATTCTAGTAGTTTCACTTTCTTAAATTGTCAGAATAACTAGAAGACTCTTTTAGCTATGGATTTTAAAAATTCTTCCTATTAGGTGAGTTCTTAGAAAAGACATCTCTCATGAATTTTAATCAGACATTTAATTCTTGAATTAAATTTCTTAGACAACAAAAAGATTAATGTATACATATAAACAATTCAAAGGTGTTTTTTTTGTTTGTTTGTTGGTTGGTTCTTATTTTTTTCAAATAAAGGTGACAGCAATGAGAGATTGGTTATTAGAGGAAGATTGATCTCCAGAGCAACACAGATGTTGCATTCAAGCTGTATGAATGTATGTATTTTTACAGCTGCCCCTTTCAGACACCATGATCTTCATTGAAGAAACTGGTCAACAGAACCCCTACAACAGAAGTAGTGTCTATTTTTATAAATGAAAATATTTACAACAAATTGGGTTTCATAAAATCTTTCTTGAGTGGCTTGAGAGATTTATATGAAATTTAATGCCTAGCAGTAGTCAGGTGTATATTATTGTTTTTATTTTTAAAGCTGTAAGAGTCAGTTTTGGAGGCAGCTTTGATAAGATTTGGAAATTCTGGAGAATGTTAACTTATCACTAGAACACAGTTGATCACGTAAATATGATTCATGCAAATTTTCAAAGGTAACAGACATGTTAAAAATATCAGTGAAAAAAATGCTTGCCAGGTTTGATTTGAAACCCATGAAACTTAGTTCTATTTATTGACTTGGAATGGGTATAGAAGAATGTACATGAATTAGGCTTGTGTTTAAATTAAGTAATTCAAGATGTCTATCTTTTTTTATTTCCTCATAGAATTCCTAATCATACTGATGGTAAATAATAGGTTTTTAAAAATGGACAGTAATTCCTCATTCCAGTACCATGTTTGCTTGTTTTTGTTGTTAGTTAGTTTCTTTGTTATTGTTTGGTTTTGTGGGGTTCTTTTTTAATTAATTATTATTTTTTGTTTTCTTCCATTACTTCAGTCTACTACAAACAGGAAATCTGAGGAAAATTCTGCAAAGATTCCAAATTTCTTTTAGAAATCTTGTTTTGCATGTTCAAGCTGATATTTTCAGAAACTCTGAGTACTTGTTTAGTTCAAAGTGAGACACAGAACATTTCTAAAGCTTAAAAGACTCAGTATTAGTCAACTAGCACCATACACAGCTTAATAATTAATTTTCTGTATCTAACAAATAATAAGTTGTAAGGGACAAATTCTGATAACAGAGCACTAAATGACAAAACTTTCATTAACAATTTAAAAGAGGTACTGACAAGCAGTACTATCTTTAATATTTTCTCTAGATTTTTGAATTAATCTCTCTCAGCTATGACCTGTTTTACCACTGCGTAACTCTAACAGAAAAACATAAGAAATTCCTCTGTTCATTTAAGTGAAAGGCCACATGACTTGTCTACCACCCATTTCCCTGCTAGATGCAACCAATTTGGAAGACCTAGGTCTTTGACAAGGCAAAAACACCATTTTCTTGAAACAAAGAATTAAAGTGGAATCACAGAATGGCAGAGAGAAAAGGTTGCATCATCTACATGCCTGTCATCTTACTTTGAATTTTTCCTAAGATGCCTTCATTGTAGTGGAGAATGCCAGGCAAATTTCCCCACAAGTGCTGCAGTGCTTGTCTTTAACCATCTGGCTTATCTTCAAAAGATTGTCAAGCATTGCTAGAGCTTTAAAATTTCCATCTGTCAAGGAATAAATCTACCCTGACTAAAGACTTTGAGGTATAGTGAAGGACCATACTAAAGTTGCAAACCAAACCTCTCTTCATTGTCATTACTTGCAGAGGTGGCTTTACCGACATTTAGCTCCCTCTTGCTCAGTACATATTCTCAGAATCATACTACCAATTTAGACAGTATAAATATACAATAAAAAAAAAAAACACAGCAGTATAGCCAAGGCACAGAAATCATTACAAGTAATTGCACAGATGTTATTGGCTTTCACTGCATGCAGGAAGAAGGTATGTTAGCAATTTATTTAACAACACTTCTGTAGTCTCTACTGCAGTGGGAAAAACAGTAATCAGGACAGGAGACCTGGATTATGAGACTGACCCTTAAAACTCCATAATTAATTTTAGTGTTCACAGAAGAATTTTACTTAATACTACTTACTATACCAAAACTGGATCTCACTATAGTATTTTCAACTTCTGTTGTAGCTAACTGTTTTATAATTACCTAGATGAAGGCTTCTCTAAAATACTTCAGATTTCTTCAATCTTCTGGTTTTCTACTGTGGACTGAACAGTTTCTGAACAAGTCTAAAAGTCAGCTAGTTTCAGCTCAGCTTCTTAAAATGCTTGGATTCCTAAAGTATACAGTATTTATAACATGATGAAAAAATAACAGTAGATGAAGTGAGTTTCATTCCTTACTTTTCCTTCTGTATTAGCAGTTGCACCTGTGCATGTAAGGGAGGTGGGAGTGGGGAGGGGGGGAGAAAGGAAGAGACAGTGAAGAGAGATTTTTGCACTTAGAAAAACAGTTCCTCCTATAGTAAATATTAGTTGTATGTCTCATCACTGTGGCACATAATGCAGTATTGATGACATTTATCTTTTCACTGCAACCTAATAATATATGAGGTCATAAATTCAAGGTTAGAAGTGATACAGATCTGACTTTTAACAAAAATGCAGCAGTTCTAATAATAAACAAGAGAATAGCTTGAATTATATTGAAATAATTCTTTTGTAACTGAGTGATCTACCCTCCCCTTATTATGAACAACATTAGATGTGAGTATTTGGGAAATGAAAAGCTAAAATCTATGGGAAAGGTAATGATCTCTGAAAATTTTCTCTAATGACTAATTTGTGGCTCAGTGGATTTCAAGAGATTATTGGGTTTTGAAATGGATTCTATCAACTAAAGAGATAATGGAAATCATTAGGCTGAGTAAAGTAAAACAGTAGATTTGTTACGTGAAGCTCTATTACATAAGCCTCAATTTCCCACACAATTTAGAAGTATTTTTCTTAAACTAAACTACTGTGTCAACCTATATTATGGGACAAATTCTGATAACAGAGCACTCAATGACAAAACTTTCATTAACTTCAACTGAGTAATGATTTGACTCCAGTTTTTATCAGTAGAAGTGCTGTGATCAGTGAGAATTACAGGTGTTCAATATCGCTCACAATATATCTCTGATTCAAGTTCCAGATTTTTCACATTCAGGCAGAATAAAAGGATTTTAATCTTCATTATCAGTTCATGAACAGTATCTTGCAGTACCCATGTTGAAGTAAAAATTCAATCAGTAATCCATCCTGGTGACACTTAGAGGCCTTACTCACAACCAGAACTATTGAACCAGACTCTGTACAAATTATAGAAAGACACATTCTGTGCTTTGAAAAGCCTAATATTTCAAAGTTCACTATTGTCCTGGAGACAATCCAAAATGCTGCAAATACCTGTGCTGTAATATTATAAACAATTATTTATCATTCTTAGGCTTCATTTTTCTACAACATGTTGATGATAAGTAGTGTCCTTAACTGGTGGAGATAGGGCTACAGTAACTGCTCTTTATCTATCTTCATTTGCCTCCATTTTTATATTAGCTGTATCTTTTTCTGATGTATTTCTTTTATCTGTTTTTGTTTCTAAATATGAGACAGTATAAATATATATAAAACGTAAAATTTTTCCTTCCTTCCTTCCTTTCGTTAAACCCTAAGAGTCATTCTATTTTGCTCCCAAATCTGCATTATTATGTACAGTTTGTGATTATATCCTCATTGATGCCTATTACAGTGTACTTATACTCTCAGGAGCTCTGATAAGATAAAATAAAGAAAAAAATATCCACTATTGTCTTTACCATAGAGACCCTCGGAAGACGGTAAATTTTGGTTTAAAATGTTGTTATATTATCTACATGCACGTTTACTCACATGCACAGGAAACAAAGAAATGAAAAAATATCATTCGACGTTTGAATTCTGGGTAGCCTTTCTGGACTTATGGTAGAGACAGAATCACGCAATAGTCAACCACTTCTTATCATTTCTGTTAAGTTTAAAAGAAGCAGTACTAAAAACAGAAGTCTTAATGATGCTATATTCATGTAAATAAAATTCTTAAAGAAAAAAACAAGAAAAACAAAACAATAAAATGAACTTGAAAAATACATCTACTTTTTTTCTAACCTACATATCTTGCTCACTCCTTTAACTCAGTTAAACTTCCAGTTTTGCTTCAAAGATCCTGGTTATTTTGAGAGTTCGCAATGAAATTTACATAATCAAAAATATTTTTAATGATGTTTTTACATATTTGGGTTCACTAGATTTCTAACAACAATAAAGCACATTGTTTATATTTGTTACATCAAAACATAAGCCCAGATTTTGCATTATAAAAAAAATGGTATATACAACGTAAGTTTGATGAGAAAATTTTATAATAGTTTGATGTAGTTAGTAAAGCTCATGTAATTTACCAGTTGAATTTTACCTCTTGTTCCTTACTGAAACCAATGATTACTGGCTGATCTTATTTTAATATTGAGCAAGTCATTAGGAAAAAAAGATTTCATTATCACTGGAAAATCACCTGCCATGTGAGTAGATTTAATATATATACAAAATTATGATCTAAATACAAGTTTAACATATTTGAAAATGAGGGGAGAAATTGTCTTTGTGCCTGTTAAAATAATATGTAAACTTTTATTTATGGTAAGACCATCTCTCATTTTGCACAAGCAGAGAGCAATAGTCTTTATACAACTTATTGGTATCTCTTTTCATCACTCAGTGATAAATGAGAGGGGAAATGCAGATAAGTAGATGATCAACTGGCATTAACATTTTTAAGGAAACTTAAATAAGCAGCATGCTGCAGAATAAAGTTAGTGTAACTAGCACTGAATAGAAATTCCCCTGTGAATTTAAAAATGAATCACCAAAAAAAGTATTCAAGAGAGACAAATATTCATGAACACTACCATCCTGGCTAGTTACCGCTACTTTCAAAACTGAACATGGAATTTGTTTTGTTAGCCTTTTCATTATGATTAATTAAACAGACCTCAGACAGCCACCAGACAAAGAGACATAATGATATTAAATTTTACCCCTCAAAAACACAAAAATGCATATACTACTTTTCAGGTCCTATTTACAACATAGTTGTATTAGCAAGCAAAAAACCTTTTGTGTCAATTAAACAATCGGAATATTTGATTTTTGTTCAAACTGCATCCTGTAATGTAAAAACTTCTGTGTAGATACAGAATGCTCTTAGAATACTCCAGACCTTTCTGCTGGCAGCATTTTCCTTCAGGGAAAAAAAAAAAAAAAAAAAAAGTAAAAAAGTTGTGTTATGTCACTATAGAACTTTCCAAAAATGGAAAGGTTGTGCCATCTTTCAAAATTGACAAATCTGTGTGGACAAACTTGAAAAAGGATGAGTTAACAGACAGTGACAGTCAGCAAGTTAAAATGACCCCCGAAATTGTTCTACAAATCTACTACCCTCACATTTTTTGGAAGCTGAGTAAGATAAATTAGGTAGTGTTATAAGCTCTGCTTCTCATTGCTATTATTTGCAGCATGAGCTATATTTCTACAGCAGTAGCTGCGCATTCTCACATAACGAGTTCTTAAAAATAGATCTTAACAAAGGCATTTCCCTGATAGAGCATTACATTTTGTAAATTCGTCCCTACTTACAAACTAGCAGGAAGAACTGGAGGGTAACCCTGGAGATCTTACTAGTTTCTTTTTTTTTCATCCATGCAAGCCAGAAGAGGAAGAAATGTAATAAAAGGCATGATCTGTACAGTTTTTTTTTTTTTTTAAATAAGAATTGTTCTGCAAAGGGATCAGTGTTGACTGTTTATGAGAACGATTCTTTGCAAACAACTAATAAGCCGCCAAACAAAAAAATCCAACCAACACCAAGAACAACAAACAGCCACTGTCAACGGTTTATGGGCTAGTCCGGCCCAGTTCCGTGACCAGCAGGGCAGAGGGATCTGCGGATCCGCACCTCTGGGAAAGGGGAAGCAGGGGACCCCAAAATACTTGAAAACAACAGCACTGATCTGAGGTGGAACAAATGATTTTACTAAATATAGTATTAGTAAAATACAATGAGAGAGAGAGAGAGAGAGAGAGAGAGTCTGTTTGAATTGTATAGACCTCACCACAATGCTGGGGTGAGAAGTGCAGTCCAGTTGAGTGACTGAAGTACAGACGGCGAAGTGCAGATGGCGAAGCGCAGGCGGCGAAGCGCAGATAGCGAAGCGCAGACAGCGAAGAGCAGGCGAAGAAGAAGAATCAGGTGACCTTGCTTGGAGTTATATCCCCTTGCTGACTGCAAAGTCTCCTGGGGAAATGTAGTTCTTCTCCGACGGACGAACATTCGGCAGATATCAAACCCCACCCCCAATGCATTACATGATGTTATGGTGTGGAACACTGATGACCAAAAAAATCATAAAACCATGACAAGCCACACACACACAAAATCCACAAGGAAAAAAAATGCAAACAACACAAAAGGCAGTGTGTTGAAAGACTGCAGAGCTAAGGGAACATGACCACAATTTCTATAATACCTGGATAAACGTAGAACAGATCCTGTCAGGGATGTAAAGAACCTTAGACATAGCTTGAAGTGGCATAAAGAAGGAAGAAGGAAAGGATGTTTGGAGTTATGGCACTTGTCTGCCCAAGAAACTGTTAAGCTTGATGAGACCTGTTTTCCTGTGAGTGGCTAATCATCTGCCTAATAATGGGAATCAACATATGAATTTCTCTTTTTACTTTTTCTTTTCCTGAAAGTTCTCTCTTTAAATTTTACTTCTCTCCCCTATAATCACCTGGGGGGAGTGAGCAAGGACCTGTGTGATACTTTGCTGCCGACTGTGATTAAACCATAAAACTGCCTTGATATACAAAATTTTGCTCAGAAAGTCCAAAAAAGAAAACCCAGTTCCACGTGATTTCATCCATCAGCCTTACATTCAATCACAAATAATGAATGAGTTGTTGCTAGTAAAAACATGAAAAAAACAGTGATCTGAGAATTACCCACAGGGTAAAATATTTTCATACAACAATTTTAGACAACATTTGCTGCTACAAAAATGGTTATCAAAATCCAATATAATCTACATTACAATATAACATACATTACAAAGTATACGGGTTTTAAGACTGTTTTCCATTTTTCACTGTGTGTACTCAGAAGAAGAAAACTTGGTTGCAGCTCATACAGAGTAACCTGTCTCTCACCTAGGTACTCTGTTTCATTACTACATTGCTGATAAAAGGCATTTAACAGTCCTAAATCAGGTACTAAAAAATAAATCCAAAATATGAGATGATAGTGGAGTCCTGTCATAGCTAGAAAGAAATAAGCATCTTCTGAAACACTTCATCAAAATTGTTTATAATTACAGTGAGATTAATCAGATGTTGAAGGCACCTGTTTCTTTTTGATGGCTATAAAAGCATATACCAGACTTAAATTTGATAAACTCAGGCTTAGGTTTCCAATTTTTTGATAGCTAGGGGCAGTTCAGTAAAAACCAATCTCATCCCACACCTTTGGCAGAAAGGATAGAAAAAGGGAAGAAACAAATTGAGTGACCTTCGGTTCTCACCTTGATTGTGGTCATACTGCTGGGATGATTAATGCGACTTTGAACATGACTGTGGAAAATATAATCTCAGCTCCTGATTATAATGTTGCTAAGACCTTCTTTATGTAATTAATTGTCAGTGAGAGAAATAAGTTAGGGAGGCTTTGGAATAGAGATGCATAGGCGCATATTAAATTCTTTTGGATTTTCAAAGTAGAAGTAAAAAGGTGACAAAAATTATCAGGAACAAAGACATTATTTGGACCTAGAGCTTAGACAACATATTAAAATAATAGTTCTGAGAAATTTTTCTCCAAATGAAGTACAACAAAAATTTGTAACCAAACCCACAACAGATATAATTCAAGAAGTTCTTGAACTCATGGGAGATCTTATAAACAGTGCCGTATTCCTGAAAACTGAAGCTTAACTAAAGCTGAAAATACATTAGATTTTTATCCAGTAGATGTGGGTGCATTCTATAAACATATTGAATAATGTTGCAAATGTATCTAAGTTAGTGTAGCTCAGTAGTATTTTTATTGATGCATACTGATTTATTGGTGAGATTTTGTTCTGTTACCCAAAAGAAACATAGTCTTGCTTGTTCATCCCAAGCCAATATTCTGATAACAGAATTTCACGTGATCATTTTAAGACCTTAAATGACATATATGTTAACAACAACATGACAGTACTTTGAGTACAATGCATGGTATTAAAAGGTTAATGAATTATTTTATGTATGTAAATGTATAATTAATAATATTACTGAAGCAACTTTCAAGCATCAAGCTTGGAAAATTTTGGGATAGATATAAGGAAAAATCTTTTACAGTGAGGGTGGTGAGGCTCTGGCATAGGCTGCCTAGAGATGTGATGGATGCCCTGTTCCTGGAGATATCCATGGTTAGGCCAGACCAGGGGCTGGGAAACCTGATCTACCTGTGGATGTCTCTGTTCATTTCAGGGGAGTTGGACTAGATGACCTTTAAAAGTCCCTTCCAGCTCTAAGGATTCTATGATTCTATGACTTCATGAACTTTGAATGCATTACTTCTAAAACTTCTAAAACTTTCTCGTATCTTACATTTTGCAATGCTGAATATTTTTCTACTTTTTTTTTTTTTTTTTCCCAACTGTTTGAACACCTACAGTTTACCTAAGGAATCAGGGATTCTACAATTTCCTATACATTTAGACCAATCAGTAAGAGTCAGGTGAATATTTTTCTTTTTTTTTTTTTTTCACATCGAGACAGGCAAATACATGCTAAAATATCATCAAAAGCAAAGCCTGCTGAGGTCATTAAAATGTCAAGGATAAAGTAGAGATTATTTATAAGGACTCATTGTTCTTTGCAAAGCTGGTAATGATCTCAGAAATTATTGGCCCTGTTTCATAATATGCTGTGATGATTTAGGAACAGTTCCTGGAACTCCCAACACTGTGAAAGAATTGCCAGAAGACACTAAGCCAAAGAAGTAAAAATATCCTTTAGAATTTATTATTTAGCATTGTATTAATTTTATGGTTACAGTACATCCTTGCAGGTGATACCCATCAGTCTAAGAAGCTTAAGAGATGACAAACCAATGGTAATTTAAAAACAGGAAGCAAACATTTTACAAGCAGAGATTCAGTAATTAAAAATGTGCAGGAAAGAAGACCCCCATGTTCTCCTAGGAATACTGAGAAGAAAAAAAAAGAAAAAGCATATTTTTCTAGAAGCATGGGAAAATTACAGATTTTTTTATATACCTACTTGTATTGTCTAGTCTCATATGCCAATTTAAACAATAATCTAGTCATGTGTGTCAAAATACTCAAGTAAGAATTAAGAATTAAATAATTTAAAAAAGAGAATTATTTCACATATTTGTGTGTAATTGTCATGGTTCTATGTTTTTGTTTTTTTGTTTTTGGATTTCAGTATTCCACATCAAAACATCATGTAGTGTACGGGGCATTAAAGTGTCACTGCCCCAATTCCAAGTACCTATCCCTGTACGTTACAGTAGTCACGGGATCTGGCCCTTCTGGGTGGGGGGGGCGCTCTCTTGCTGCCTGGCAGTGGGTGCTGGAGGGTGCTTTCCTAGCCGTTCCAAGCTTTTTCAGGTTTGAATCAGTCCCGGGAACTCTCTCTCTCTCTCTCATCTTGTTTGATTTATTAATCTCAATTTCAATTAAATTGTACATATTGTGTTATCTTGTATTCCAATATTATAGTAAAATAAGTTTTCCTCCATAGATTGTTGCCGCTGCTCTTTTCCTCCCTTCCTTCCTTCCCATTTTTTGTGGGACTGGGGTGGGGGGGGGGAGGGCAGAGGCCTGTCGCCCCTGTCACGGACATAGATTGATCTAGTCAACTCTGTGACAGATTTTTGGCGCCCAACATGGGGCAAGCTACTTTTTAGCTTTTAGAACGAATCCCTTTTTCTCTCTGCTCTTAGAGAGCTTCGTTAGGGAGCATTATCAGTAGTTCAGGTTTCTGTGCTGGAAAACCTGACCTTGAAAGATTAGGCGTACTGCCAGTGTTCTGGGATATTTGTAAACTTTGAGCACTACTTAGTCTGGGTAGTGCCTTTTTTTTCTTTTTTTTTTTTTCCCTCCTCTTGTTAGCTTCAATTCATTAACTCCTTTTTAGCAGGCACCAGTGATGAACCCACTCGTTATTGTGGGGGTGCTGGGTAAAGGATTAAAAGCAATGGTGTTATTCACAACCTACTGGCCAATAATCCAGCTCATAATTATGTGTTGTGGAATTGCAACCATATATGGGTACCTAATGACACTGATGGAGACACCTATGTTTTACCTATTTGCAATGTGGTATGATTTGAACTTTGACATCTACATCCCAGAAGGAATGGCTAATTTCACAAACAGCTACATCCCAGAAGGAATGGCTAATTTCACAAACAACTACATCCCAAATGGAATAGCTAATTTTACAAACAACACGATGTTCAGACCAGTCTCCGGGTTTTCTTCTCGGTTTGTCAAACGTTTTTTGAATCCTGAATTAATAGTCATGTTGTTGTTGTTGTTCGTGTCATCAATTCTCCTGAATGTATTCCAATTCATTCATAATAAGGGGAAGGAGTCTCCTCCAAAACTAGAGAATGATGACTGGCAGGGGATATGGAGAGGTTTAGGAAAGGTCTTAGAAGCATGGGGACCTGCAGTGTCATGGGATTTTACTCTTGAACACCTGTGGGATCCTGAGAAACTAAGCCAGTATTTGAGTCAGGGACTATGCAGCTTACATAAATCTAAGGAGGTACAACTTATTTGGGGTTTGGCTTGTGCTTACCATGCCCTATATAATACCATTCTGGAGAGAGAGAGTTTCCGAGCTGAGGTTCAAGCCAAAGGGGAAAAATCCCAAGTCAAATCTAATCGATCACAGGAGACACCAGTAACAATACTAGTTGCTCCTGTGGAGGGCAAGAAATGGAAACGAGTGTCTTCGCGTCTTGAACGAAAAAGAGAAGAAGAGGAGGAGGAGGTGGAGGAAGATCCAGGCGAGGGGCCCTCCTCAGAACCACCACCATCGCGAAAGGCAAAAGGGAAAACTAAGAGACATGCAGAAGAGAGTGATGAAGAGGAAGTCTCTATTACTACTCGCCGGCCTCTAAAGATGACTGAAATCCAAGGTTCAAGAAAGGAGTTTACACAGCGCCCGAATGAAACGTTTCCTGGTTGGTTCGCTGTTGGGACAGTGGGGCCCATAGCTTGTCTCTGGATGGTAATGAAGCTCGCCAACTAGGTGCCATTGCCAGAGATCCAGCTATTGATAGAGGAATTAGTCGATGTTCGGATGAGGCTGCCTCCCTCTGGGAACGAGTGTTAACAGCCGTGAAGGAAAAGTATCCCTTCAAAAATGGCTTGAAGATTGCGATGAAAAAATGGGATACAGTTGAAAAGGGTATCCAGTATTTGAGGGAAATAGGTGTGGTGGAAATGTTGTATGACCCTGACTTTGTTCCTAACCACCCACAACAAAACCGCGACCCTGAAAAAGTGAGGACAATGCCTGAGATATGGCAGAAAATCGTGACAACAGCGCCGGACAAATATGCCTCTACACTAATGTCAGCATGTGACAGATTCAACGAACAACAGAGAACACCCTTAGTTTATGAATTAATTGTTACGCTCCAAAACTACAAACAATTGCTGTCCCCAATTCATGCTGCCGTTGCTGCTATATCAAGAATGATGACGGAGCAAGTGTCTCAACTGATTAACCGTGACAAACCTGTAGCAGTATCAGAGACGCCTGATGAAGATCAGGATAATCAAAAGAGTCTAATGAAGGAGATCAAGGAGATGAAGGAGATGATGCGAGCCCACCTAACTAAAGACGATGAACCTTCCTTCTCACGTGCACCATCAAAGATCTCAGCTGTCAGAAGCAAACGCTCTCCGGCTCAAGTAAGGGGTAATACACCGCAAATTGCCTTATGGTATTACCTACGTGACCATGGAGAAGACATGGGGAAGTGGCACGGTCAACCTACTCCTGTACTACGAGCCCGGGTGAAAGAATTACAAAGCAGATCAACCACCAGTGCAGTTGCTCCAGTTACCACAGGTAATGAATAGAGGGGCCCTGCCCTCAGTCGGGGGGGGAAAGGGATAATAGAGTATATTGGACTGTGTGGATTCGATGGCCTGGCACATCAGAACCACTGAAATATAAGGCCCTGGTGGACACTGGTGCACAGCGCACTCTGATGCCCTCGAGTCACCAAGGGACAGAATCAATCCATATTTCTGGAGTGACTGGGGGCTCTCAAGAATTGACTGTGTTGGAGGCTGAGATAAGCCTCACTGGTAAGGACTGGCAAAAACATCCTATTGTGACGGGCCCAGGGGCTCCATGTATACTAGGTATTGATTATCTCAGAAGGGGGCATTTCAAGGATCCTAAGGGGTATTGATGGGCCTTTGGAATAGCTGCTGTGGACATAGACAACATTAAGCAGCTGTCTGTTTTGCCTGGCCTATCAGAAGATCCATCTGTTGTGGGGCTGCTGCGAGTAAAAGAGCAACAGGTACCGATTGCTACAAAAACGGTGCACAGGCGGCAGTATCGCACCAACAGGGATTCCTTGCTCCCCATTCATAAGTTGATTCATCAACTAGAGAATCAGGGAGTGATCAGCAGAACTCACTCGCCTTTTAACAGCCCCATATGGCCAGTGCGTAAAGCCAGTGGAGAATGGAGGCTGACGGTGGACTACCGTGGCCTGAATGAAGTCACACCCCCACTGAGTGCTGCTGTGCCGGACATGTTAGAACTCCAGTATGAACTGGAGTCAAAAGCGGCCAAATGGTATGCCACCATTGACATTGCTAATGCCTTCTTTTCCATTCCTTTGGCCAAAGAATGTAAGCCACAGTTTGCTTTCACCTGGAGGGGCATTCAGTATACCTGGAACCGTTTGCCCCAGGGGTGGAAACACAGCCCGACCATTTGCCATGGGTTGATCCAAACTGTATTGGAACAGGGCAGCGCTCCTGAGCGCCTGCAGTACATTGATGACATCATTGTGTGGGGCGATACAGCAGAAGAAGTCTTTACAAAGGGAGAGCGAATGATCCAAATTCTTCTGAGTGCTGGTTTTGCTATTAAGCGAAGCAAAGTGAAAGGACCTGCCCAGGAGATTCAGTTCCTAGATATAAAGTGGCAAGATGGCCGTCGTCACATCCCAACAGATGTGATCGACAAAATCACTGCTATGTCTCCACCCACTAGCAAAAGAGAGACACAATCTTTTCTGGGTGCAGTGGGCTTTTGCAGAATGCATGTTCCAAACTACAGCCTCATTGTAAGCCCCCTTTATTATGTGACGCGAATGAGAAATGAGTTTACATGGGGCCCTGAGCAGCAGCAGGCTTTTGAACAGATTAAACAGGAGATAGCCCGTGCCGTGGCCCTAGGGCCAGTACGGATGGGACAGGGTATAAAGAACATCCTCTATACCGCTGCTGGAGAGAACGGTCCCACTTGGAGTTTGTGGCAAAGAGCCTCAGGAGAGACCCGAGGCCGACCCCTGGGATTCTGGAGTCGGGTGTACAGAGGTTCTGAAGAGCGCTACACTCCAACTGAAAAGGAGATCTTAGCTGCATATGAGGGGGTTCGGGCTGCTTCTGAAGTAGTCGGTACTGAAACACAGCTCCTTCTGGCACCTCGACTGCCAGTGCTGAACTGGATGTTTAAAGGAAAGGTTCCCTCCACCCATCATGCTACTGATGCCACTTGGAGTAAGTGGATTGCACTGATTACACAACGAGCACAGATGGGGAACCTCAGCCGTCCAGGAATCCTAGAGGTCATCATGGACTGGCCTGAAGGTAAAAAGTTTGGAACATCACCAGGAGAAGAAGTATCACGTGCTAAAGAAGCCCCACCATACAATGAACTACCAGATAATGAAAAGAAATATGCCCTGTTCACAGATGGATCGTGTCGTATTGTGGGAAAGCATCGCAGATGGAAATCTGCTGTGTGGAGCCCCACATGACAAGTTGCAGAGGCCACTGAAGGGAAAGGAGAATCAAGCCAATTTGCAGAGGTAAAGGCTGTCCAACTGGCCTTAGATGTTGCTGAACGGGAGAGGTGGCCAATGCTCTATCTTTACACTGACTCATGGATGGTAGCGAATGCCTTATGGGGGTGGTTACAGCAGTGGGAGCAAAATAACTGGCAAAGAAGGGGTAAACCTATTTGGGCTGCTGAACTGTGGAAAGACATTGCTGCCCGAACAAAGACTATAGTTGTAAAGGTGCGCCATGTAGATGCTCATGTGCCCAAAAGTCAGGCTACTGAAGAACAGCAAAATAACCATCAGGTAGACCGAGCTGCCAAAATTAAGGTGGCTCAAATAGACCTGGACTGGCAGAACAAGGGTGAATTATTTCTGGCTCGGTGGGCCCATGAGACCTCAGGTCATCAAGGGAGAGACGCAACATACAAATGGGCTAGAGACCGAGGGGTGGACTTAACTATGGATGCCTTTGCACAGGTTATTCATAACTGTGAAACATGTGCCATCATCAAACAAGCCAAGAGGATGAAACCTCTGTGGGAGGAAAGGCGATGGCAAAAGTACAAATATGGGGAGGCATGGCAGGTTGATTATATCACCTTGCCACGATCTTGCAATGGTAAGCATTATGTGCTTACTATGGTGGAGGCAACCACTGGGTGGCTTGAAACATATGCAGTACCCCATGCTACCGCCCGAAACACCATACTGGGTCTCGAGAAACAAGTCCTGTGGCGACATGGCACCCCAGAAAGGATTGAGTCAGATAATGGGACTCATTTCAAAAATTCTCTTGTAAATACTTGGGCCAAAGATCATGGCACTGAGTGGATTTACCATATTCCCTATCATGCACCAGCCTCTGGTAAAATTGAACGATACAATGGATTGTTAAAAACTATGCTAAAAGCACTGGGTGGCGGAACACTTAAGCACTGGGAGAAGCATTTGGCAGAAGCCACCTAGGTTAGTCAATACCAGAGGATCTATCAATCGTGATGGTCCTAACCAATCCAGTTCCCTACATACCGTAGAGGGAGATAAAGTCCCTGTTGTACATGTAAAGAACATGTTAGGAAAGGCAGTTTGGGTTCTTCCAGCTTCTGGAAAGGGCAAACCTCTCCGTGGTACAGTTTTTGCCCAGGGACCAGGATCCACTTGGTGGGTGATGCAGAAGAATGGGGATGTTCAATGTGTACCACAAGGAAACTTGATGCCAGGGGAGTGCAGTTACTAAATCTATGTATATGTATATAGCCATGTGTGCATTTTAATCATTTTTTTGTTTGTTTGTATATATGTATATATATTCTAAGCATGATGTAACGATGTAGAATAAGGGGTGGAATGTCATGGTTCTATGTTTTTGTTTTTTTGTTTTTGGATTTCAGTATT
>NW_024962262.1:20340438-20361312 GCF_019238085.1 Lagopus leucura
AGAGGTGGAAGAGGGGGGAGAAAGAAGACTAAAGGAGAGCAAGAATCAAAACATTATCATAGATGGTAAATATATTTCACAACAATTCTCTCCAGAACTCAGGCCTTCATAACTGGCTGATGTCAGTTTTGGGAATGGTGAAATATTTTATTTGGATTAAAAGCCTGACATTTTTTAATTTCATCTATATTTGTCATTCATTTCAATCTTTTCTTTCCATCAGAGGTTACAAGGGCAGTGTGGCAGAACTGCTGGCATGAGGTATTTCAGTCTTGGGGAATAAGAATTCTTTGAGCAACTGAGTTTCATACCATACTTATTTTCTTGATGTTAACTAGATTCTACAATTTGTGTACTGGCAAAAGATGAGCATAGAGGAATACCTGGACATAAAGCAGATGAATGCCCCCATACTTAATTTAGAATGTTTTATTCTCACAAACATAACCTCATGAATATAATGAATAGAGCAGATGCATGCATGATTTAACATTTTGAAGACTGAGATTTTTCTGCTTTCCTCTGGGACTAGATTTTTATTTGATTTGGGCTTGATTCATAATCAAGAAATCTGTTGCCAGCTGAGTATTTCCACAAAAGGAAATTTCTATACCTTTGCTAATGTTCAAGAAAATATGTCATAAAGGTACCATAAATTATTTCCAATTTACAGAGGAATGTAAAGAAAGAAAACATGCTTTAAAAACACAGTTTTACTGCAATAATTGTTATATAAAGCATGAAAGTAATTATTAAAGTTACAGCTATTTTTCCTCCTTAGTACTTGTAGACTCTTTATGATAAAGCAACCAGTAAAATCTTTAAACAAAAATGAAATCAGCAAGAATGCTATTGCTGCTCTACATTAAAAAAGCAAAAAAAAAAAAAAATCCAACTCTCATGCTTGCCTGAAGCTAAAGTAATTTTGCAAACAGAATAGTTTTCACTGTTGTACATTTCTTTACTGTTTTTTTTTTACTAATGTTTGTGTATTCATGAAAAGGCAGTTTATCATTCAAGAATAAACTGAAGCAAGCTTTAGCAATAAATCAAATATATATATTATTTATTAATCTCCTGGATAAATGTTTCTTCATTTTAATGTTATGAATTAATTCACTGCATTCTGTGCCACCTATAGAGAAGAGATACACTTTATAGAAAACACTCTCACAGTTAAATGAATATGCATGTCTAATTCTGACCTTGGGAAAGATTCCTGTTGGCAGTCCTTTTAGCTAGGGGAACATTTTATTTCCTTTCTAAGAGTAATATTACACTTATTTTCTTCTAGTCCATGGCACTTGTAAGTAATTCCCTTCAAGAAAGCAAAGGATACAAAGCAGTTACAAATATTTGCTAAGCTAATATGAAGAAATATCTATTTTCTTTGCAAGTTGTGCATACTAATATATTCACCAATTATAGCTCATAAACAAAGAGAAAAAGTACACTTCTATATACTGAGATTATAACTGTTTTATTGTTGCTGTTTTTCATTCAGGATGTTCTGAAATAATTTTTTCTCTAATGAATTTCACAGGCCAAATTTTCAACAGCTTTAAGCCTGTTGGGCATATGGTGGCACTGCATATCTTGATACAAATTGTTTCTCCAATTTTCTGTAGCAACCTGGGACAGTGCATGTGTGGAAATAACAGTTAAAGTAAAATATCTTTCAGACAAAAAAAGGTCATTTCAAAGTTGATGATGTTTCATTTCATGAGTTCTACATCTGTTCTCAAGTGAAAACTTTCAGGATTGTAATTGATATTACCACAGTATTTGAAGACTTTTATTAGTTAGAATTTTCTACTACTTACCTGCTTTTATCATGTCTTCATTTTATTCAATAGTATCAGTGAAAAAGAAAAACATCTGTCATCTTGTTAGAAAAATATTGTTTATTTTCTTCATGATGTTTATATGAACAGCATGTTCAAAATCAGTTACTTGTGTGACTTATTTCTAAAGTGGAATTTATCCTTTATTTTACAAAACATGTTGATCTGCAATCATAACTTCTTTTGCATGTTAATGAGAGAGATGTTTTTATGGACAAGTAAAATGCAAAATTTTTTGAAATAGAATTTGGAAAAAAACTGACTTTTCTTATATGTATTCTTGATGGTAATAGCGTGGATCATTTTAACTGTCTACTTACATAGTAGCCATCTAATTCACTGGACGTAAAATGAAGATATTGGTAAAATTTAAACTACAACAAATTTTCTCCATGCTCAGTGTTCTGGTAAAACTAAATATTTGCATGTTGACCTTCCATATGCTCTTGTGCATGCTTCAGAATGCATTATAATCATTTTACCCAGGTGCTATATGCATGATTGAACCTAAACTGACCAATAATTTTGATCTTGGTATTTGTTTAGAGATTATACTCATTTTTACCCATTAAAAAAACTGGTTCTAGTCCAGACTTCAAGATAGCTACTGAAAGTAATTGTCTTTCAATGATTAATGAGGGATAAGTGGGCAGCATCTGTCTGTTTCTCAGAACAAATCATAGAATTCACCATCAAAACTGTTATTAATTCATTATACTATTAGAAAAGTTAAGATTTAAATGTTCTTGAATTAACCACCATTTTAAATGCTCACATTACGTTGCCAGTTTGTGACTGAGGCTTTGTTATTCAGTGACTGCATTTACCTACTCCACACTGATTTATTTTTTAACCATAGCTTTCATATTATATCTATCTTTCATTCTGTACAACAGCTTGCAGTTTTATTTGCAAAGTATTTAACGGATGCTGGAGCAAAATTATGTTAGATGTTATCTATAAAGAATTCTGTGATAACAATCATGACTGGCAACAAGCTATTTCTTTATTTGTGCCAGTATGTAGCCCTAACATAGAAGATGGACTACACGTGAAAAATACCTGCCTGTCTCGCTCCAATTTATAGGAGGGAGAGGAGGTTCTTTTATTATCTATATACCCGGCGTGAGATTAAGAAACAACGGTTCAAATGTTGGTCCAACCAGTTTATTACAAATCTTAATCAGGGGAAATGGGGTAGGGGAGAACGGACACTATTATGAATTAGGGTAATGGGGGATGGGAAGGAGGGCGATAGAAAAGATAGAAAAGAAGATGCAAGGAGTCTTTATAGGCAGCAAGAGGGACATAGTCACCACCATGGATCCAGCGTGGTTCGTAGTTCCGTCTTTGATCCTCAGTAGTGGTGGGTCGTCAGGCATTGTTGTTCTGTTGACAACGACGACCATGACCATGGTGATGATGGCCCTTTTTCAATGCTTCAAAGTGGTTGAGTCAGCTATCTTTGGAGTGACAGCTCAAATCCAAAGTGGTCGAGTCAGCTCTCCTTTGAGTGGCAGCTCAAACCCAAGGTGGTTGAGTCAGTTCTCCTTGCGGTGGCAGCTTCTGGCTCTGGAATCTCAGCAGGAACCTCCTTTGTTCTTATCTTTCTGGCCTTGCCAGCAGATAAGAGGAAGCAGGGAGGCACCAACTTGCATCTTGCCTTCGCAACATACAATGGTATCATCCCCCAGCCTTCCATACTTAGCTGGAGCGGTTTGGCCACAGGCCAGATCTTCTGCCAGTGAACACTGCTGAGCACTCTCTTCCGCTCTTCTACAGAGCAAGCAGCTCTGGGGGAAGGGGCTTGCAAATGTTCCAAAGCGATATCGATTGTCACACAGTTAGCACCCATCACTTGCCTCCTTGACAAGTCACTCAGAGTCTTATCACAAGAAAAACCTCAGGAAGCAAGCTTTGAGCCAAAAAAAAAAAAAAACAAAGAAGGATTCTCACACTGCCAATTCAAGGAATTGACAGAATCAAGATGAATTATGTATTCTGTGTAGACAATCCATGCAGATTATTCCTTGCCCTCTATACAGCTCTCTCTTTTACTCCAGAGAAAATTGAAAATAATAATTTTCTTGTGGAAAGCTCTTTCAGACATTGGCCAGATGAGTATTTAAGGAGTAATTGAACATAAATTTGGTACAGTTAGTGATAAGATAAATATTGTAACTATATATTCACTGCTTCATTCTGACAGGTTAGACTCTGTGGGTATGTTACTCTGGGATAAAAATTATAACTTGGGAAAATATAATAGTGTTTTGATCTCTTTTTGTTTGAATTCCAGCATGAATTTCATATTTCCTACTTAGGTTACAAAGCCCTCAGTGGAGAAAAACAAAGCAAAACAAAACAAAACAAAACTGCTTTAATTTTCCCTTCCAGCAAAAGCTTTTATTTCTTAGGACAGGATAGGCAATGTGTAGCTCCTTGTTAGATTGCTAGAAGATTAAAAGAAATCTCTCTTCTGAGAACATGTATAATGATGACTCTAAGGACACTCAAGGAATTTGTTCCACATGTATGCATCAGGGTTTGTTAATTTTGCTGTCACCCACAGGGACTATTCTCTTTCAGCTACCATTTAAAAAAATATTATCTGAGACAAGTAGTCTGACACTCATTTCTCATATTGTAGTGCATGTTAATAACAGGTCTCCTGATGTTAATAGAATTACGATAATGAGAACAAGAAATCTGGTGCAGATTTTGGGTTTAGAATATAAAAATAGTGGTGTTATTCTCTTCCTTTGGGGAGTTCCTTGTCACTCAGAAATTCCAGTACTTTCTTTTTCAGCCAAGTGTGAAAAGAGATGCATAACATCATAAGAGTAGCAATGTCATCATTGAATGAACTTCTCTGTTATACTATCTATGATGTGATTTTTTATAAATTTTTTAAGACTGTTTTTAGAATTGGAAATAACTTTGAGGAATTTGGTGAACTTTTTTAACTGTTTCCAATGGTCAGGTTTGTTTGTTTGTTTGTTTGTTTGTTGCTTTTTGGGGGAGAACTGGGGGGTGTCAAAATGAAAGAGTAGAAGTTGAAAGTGAACTTTGAGGTTTATACAAAAAGGAGAGTGAAGATAATGAGTTCAGTTATTATCAGTGCATAAAGGGTAAAATGCATAACAGAAAAGAGATAAAGGCCTTAAGAGACTTTGGAGAAAGTAATCCTTGTGAGAAATGTCTCGCTTTATGGAAAAAAAAAAAAAAAAAAAGTGCACAACCTATTTTACTATTTTTAAGCGATGTTTTCTCTCCTTTTATTCAAATGCTGTTTGAAATTAAATTTCATTTAAGATATAATGGAAGGCTGGTTATTGGCTACTTCATATTTCAATCAGTTTTTTCATAGGAAGTAGAAAATCAGTATAGAAATCAAAAACCTATTGTGTCACAATTGAGTCACACTTTTTTCTGACACTATTTCTGTAACAGAATAATGAAATCCTGAGTACATACCTAATAAATTAAGACACCAGAAAATATCGAGAAGCTCAGAAGTTAAGCTATCCCAGAAGGTATAACAACAAATTTGTATGATTCCATTTAAGTATATAGCTCCTATACCCTCAGTATATTTGAAACTGACTTCAAACTGGTAAGAGTGGTCAACTCACCATAGGTTCATGCTGCCATTCAGAGAAACCTAGGCTGTACAGCTGGCCTGACAGGAAGCTTATGAAATTAAAATGGGGAAATGAGGAAGTACAAAGTCCTGCAAGCTGTGAGGAACAACTAGTACATGCTGAGTGCACTCAGATGAAAAGCAGTTCTACAGAAAAGGATCAGGAGGCCAGATGGACACCAAGTTGAACATGAGTCAGAAATGATGTCTTACTAATGAATGTAGAATCCTTAGAGTTGAAAGGGACATTTAAAGGTCTTCTAGTCCAACTCTCTTGAAATGAACAAGAATACCAAATCTGGACCAGGCTGCCCAGAGCCTTATCCAGCCATGCCTTGAAAGTTTACAGGGACAAGGCATCAACCAGATCACTAGGCAACCTGTTCCAGTGCCTCACCACCCACATTGTAAAAGATTTTTTCCTTAGATCTAACATAAATCTACCCCCTTTGAAATCGAAGCCATTTCCCTTTGTCCTATCAACACAGACCCTGGTAAAAAGTCTGATCCCTTCTTTCTTGTAGTTCCCCTTCAAGTACTGAAAGATTGCATATTCCCCAGGGTCATCCTTTTTACCCTTCTTAAAAATTGGTGTGACATTTCCTTTTTCCAGTCACCAGGGACTTTGCCTGACTGCCATGACTTTTCAAATATCGAGAGTGGATTGGCGACTACATCTGCCAATTCCCTCAGGACTCTGGGATATATCCCATTAGGATCTATAAACTTGTGGGTGTTCAGGTTCCTCAGGTGGTCTCAAACCTGATCTTTGCTCACAGTGGGAGTGACACTACTTCCTCAACCCCCACATTCCAAAATAATCATTTGAGAGTTCTGTTATCAGAGAAGACTGGGGCAAAAATGTTGTTGAGTGCCCCAGCCTTCTTCTGCTGTTACTAGCAAGAATGTCCCTGCATGTGACAGGGAGTTGGAGCTTGATGATCTTTGAGGTCTCTTCCAACACATGACATTCTATGATTCTATGAAGAATACTAATGGAAGAAGACTAACAGTGTTCTTGACTGCATTAAAATATTCTCATCAAGTGAAATGAGTTGTTCGGTTTTGTTTACTTAGCATCAGTGAGGATTCATCTTGGAGTACTCTGGCCAGTTCTGGGCTACTCAGTACATGACAGATTTGGATATGCAGGAAAGAATCAATTTAAGATGATTAGAGAACTGAAGTATCTCTCCTATGAAGGAAGGTTAAGAGAGCTGAGACTCTTCAAGCTGAAGAGAAGGGTCAAGGAGAGATCTTGTTAGTATATACCTTATAAAAACCTGAAAGGATGGAAGGTGCTAAGAAGATAAAGCTATCTTTTTTCAGTCTTGCCCATGCACATGCAAGTTCATTTCCTCTAAAAATGTGGGTTTTATTCCATTTTTTAAATGACATTAAGAGTAGAGTCAATGGAGTAGTAAGTTGTTCAGAAAAACTTAAGAAAATTATTTGAAGAAACAGTGGAAACAATGATGTGAAAAACAAGTCACTTTCTGGATAGCTTTGCAGATTTGTATGCATGCGACATGCAAGCTGTTCCTCATCACTGGTGAAAATGCATAGCTAATGATTGTAACTATGTTGAAAAACAGTGTTTTGTACATGAGAATTTGTTCTACCAAATTTGTCATCATGCTGTTTGTATCTATTTTCTTCCATGGAAATAAGAAGGCATTACATTTGGAGCAACCTATTTTTATTTCTCCTATTATTCTTGATAGATAATTATCTTATCTTTTATATACATATGGAAGGTGTATATATATATATGGAAGGTGTATATATATATATATATGGAAGGAATATGGAAGGTGTATATATATATATATATATATACATTTTCTTCTGGAGCACGGCTTCCCCCCTACACGCCATAATGCATTAAAAGTAATATACTGTTTTTATGGTGAGAAAGGCTCTCTGTGCTGATTTTACTTTTCTCTTTTAGCTGTCTACGCATTTGCAGTCAACATTTTTAGGACATAGTGGATAAATGTCAATACAGGCCAGTGTGAAATGGGCACAAACATCCTCATATTGAATGTCTGAGCACCTTGCCATGTGGCCCTTCTGCCTATGGAAACACATATGGTGTGAAACAAGCCTATTTATTACTCTGGGTTAGGCAGTGGAGATCAAGAGCAAAGCTGTTCTGTTTGTGTTCCCAGACAGCACTTATCACATAATTCATTACCCCTTTCTCATTTTTTAACCTTTTTTTTTTTTTTTTTTTTTTTTTTTTTTTCCTTCTTTCTTTTAGCTGTCTTTCTGACTTCTGTATTCCTTAGTCTCCTCTCAAATACTGTCAATGGTTTATGGGCTGGTTTCGTGGCTAGCTGGGTGAAGGGATTTCACAAAATCCGCTCCCCTGGAAAAGGGAAGCAGGGGACCCCAAAATAAATAAAAACACCAGTAATGATCTGAGGAGAAACAAACTAATTTACTAAATATAGTATCAGAATGCAAGATAATACACCATAATACAATATAATTAGAATTGAAGCTAATAAATCAAATATAATGAGAGAGAGTGTCTGAACGGTGGATAGGCCTCACCATAACACTGAAGTGAGATGTGCAGTCCTGTTGAGCAGCAGGGGAGAGCCTGACGAGGAAGAGTACATCAGGTGAGTCCCCTGGGGTATGTAGTTCTTCTTCTTTTCTGGACAGGTGACCGGAACTTGAGCATTAACACTTTAGCTCCCAGTGCACTACATGATGTTATGATGTGGAATACTGATAACCAAAAATCATAGAACTATGACAGACCTTCTTGAATTATTTTCCTCTTTGGTCACAATTATACTGTATCTGTACCCAAATCTGGTATTTCTAATACCATTACTAAAGTAACTTCTGAAATATATGACATCACTGTTACAGTTAATGATCTGCTGTCATTGGAAAATTATACTCCTGCGAAGATACTCAAAACCCCCTGCCAGCAATCTGTGATGTTTGGACAGTTCTCATATAACTGCTCCTTAACCACCTGTGAGTCCTGATTGTCCATCACCGTGCAGTCATTAACACTTGCAAGCTGCTTGCACTGCTATCTATCAAATAAAAAAAAAATTCTCATGCTACAGACAATAGATTTCCATATCCTATTCAATTAACATCAGTCCAGGGCCTTGTCAAGGACCTCTAGCTATTTGCCTGTAGCTGTATCTTCTGTTTGATGATGTATGTTGGGGGTGAATTCATGATATTAATATTTATCCAGAAAGAATACAAAACTTACTTTCTGACTGTACTCTGAACAATACCTTATTGCTTCATCACAGTGTATAATATTGTTTAATGTCAGTTTAGTGAATAATGTAATTTTTGCCCTACAGATTTAACAGTGTTAAAACATTCCTAGTATTCAACTTGCTTGCCACCAGAAACACATTGCTGTGGTTCATTAATTCAAGAACACAAACAAAAAAAAGTTCTGCAAATGTCTTCAACCACACTGTTTTGAATTTGTGGAAGACTACTAAGCTACCATACCATACTGTTGATAATAAATATGATAGTCCCACACTGACAAATGCTTTTTCAGCAAGCAGAACCAGAGATGTCCTGAAGTATGTGCAGCAATTTTTTGTTGTTGTTGTTGATTAACTAAGCTCTCTATCAAAGCTCTCTAAACTCTCGATCAAAACCTCAGGCCATGAAATTCACTTTATATTTAAGTTCACATCTAAATCTTACTAAAATAGATATGCTTTACTGTAAATTTTCTCTAACCACTATATTATTCTAGTGTCTTTTTTAGTGGTTTTTTTTTCCCTAAACTATTATACCTTCAACATATATTTAACTGCTCATCAAATAGAAAATGCATGCAGAGTATATCTATGAATGTATGAAAACATTTTTGAATCTGTTATTTTGATGCAATGCTATTTGAAAAATAAAATAAATACACTTAAAAAGAAAAATACTCAATTTTAAATAGAAGTATGTTAGAGTCTTTTCTTCACATATACATCTTCAGCAGTACTTAAACATAAATGTTTAATACTTCTTTTGTTGTTGTGGAAGATGGTCAGAAGGTAAGTAGAAAGAAGGTCCCACCAAGAGAACTTGTGAAGTTGTATCTTGGGCAGAGCTATATAAAAGTGTAGCCAGGAAAGGCATTTACACTCTAGACTACGAGAGGCAGAGAAAGTGACAACAGTTCTAACGTAAGAAAAAAGAGCATCAAAATATCACTGTCATTATTAGATCAGATCAATGAACCACCAGACATCTGTATTGTAATTTCTGGGAAATCTGCAGTTTTAGGCACAACGGTCCAGTAATCTATTGGTGTATGGCTTAAAAAGGTGAAAGGAGTGTTGGAGTCTGAGTGGATACTTGATACATACAATGAAAGCTATGTTGAAACAAAAATACTTCTGAAATTTTCAAGTATTTTAGTCTTAAAAGGACGTGGTTTAAAGAAAACTGGGAACAGTGAGGTATAGGTTGTTAACAAAATTATTTGTGTAACCAGATTTTGTAAATGTAAAAATTTACTGATGCTATTAGTCACTTCTACCATTTTCAATTCTGCTAATGGAAAACACTACTGGAATTATGAAAAACAAAAAACAGTGCTGAATGTAATTTGTAGAGGTTATCTACTCTATTCTATTATTTTAATACAAAGATAACTACAATGATTTCTATGAAAGTAATGCCTCCTATTTTATTATGTCAGCCCACATCAGCAGTAGATGTCAGTGATATGGCAGTAGATGTTGAATCTTCCCACCAATATTCCATTAAATTCTGTTGTGCAACAGAAGGTGGCAAATCATTTATATTATTTGTTCTTCACAAAATCCATTATTACTCATTTACAGATTTCTGGCATGATATAATCACATCCGCCTGCTATTAACTAAGAAGTTTTTTCCTTGCTTTCCTTGCTTGCCCTTGCCTTGTCTTTCTTTTTCCCTTTTTCTTTCTCTTTCCCTTCTCTTTCCATTCCTTTTCCTTCCCTTCTGTTTTCACAGATAATCTAATTTATTATTAGTATTATTTTATTTTTTTTTAATTGTAAGGTATGAGTCTGCAAAGCAATCTGCGTACTCTGAGTCTCTGAGCAGTTAAATTGACATCGCTATGGACAAAAAATATTTCAAGTATGGAAGTACCATATTTATGCACAAATTTGTGTTTGCAGCTGAAGAATAATAACTCCAAAGCACAATTTTATTTTTAAAAGATTTCTGGAAGTTATCTGCATAAAAGCTAAATAGGAATTTAAGCTGAACAGCAGTTTGCACAATAGGACACACAGGAGATGACCAGCAACTCTGGGACCTTGGATTTGCAAAGTTGTGGAGAGACTGCAAAGGCTTGCCTAGCCCTCGTGCTTCCTGATTGTTCTTGCTTGAGGTTCCCCACACAGACAAGAGAAATCTGGATCTTATCAAGTATAACTACATGTTTCTAGGAGTTATGATCAAAGTAATGGAGATCCAGATGTTTTTATTTGTAGATCCTGCTTCATGGTTTCCTATAGCCAAGTAAACCAACAGTTGAAGAGGCTTGGATTCAGTGGCATCTACAGGGCAGAATGTCCTAGACCAGACGCTAGAGATCTCTCTACAGTACACTTATTTGTATATATAAATGTACACAGACAAATATTTTCAAGTAATGGATCTTCATGCTACTCAGACAGGCAAAGGAGTTGTATGAGGCCGTTGTGGATGTGCTCGGTGTCTGTGATCTGTATAAACAGATATATAGTATCATACTTGTGTTCTATGTGCATGTGTTTGCTTGGAGCGTGTGCTTAGATTTGTCATTGTTTGGACCTGGAGGCACAGCGGTCCAAGTGAGTTTTCACCTCACTTGGACTGACAGATCCAGTCCAAAATTTTTCCCTAACATAACAATTGCATCTCAATAATTCTCCTCCAGTTAGTAAGTTTTGGACTTCTTTTCTGTCCATTGACTTTTTGATAGGTCTTTCACAATTCTCTGAGATAAAGTTATGAAGCTGTTTTATGTCTGAAATGGGTCTTTGTATCTATCCAAACAAGCAGCAAAATCTCTGAGTCGGAGGGAAGCCTCCAACAAGAATCATAACATGTTACAGTATGTCCCTTTGTTGAACCTCAGCTTGACACTTCTGTCCATTTACTGCCCTTGTACTTACGTTTTTTAGTTGTTTCTATAGGTAATGCAAACATAACTTATCATTGTATGCTCAAAGTCAGTTCGCTTTATCTCTCTTTGCAAAAGAAATTGTTTCCCAAAGAGATAGTAAGACTTCTGAAAAGTAGTAGTTAGACTGATATCTAAGAATGACAAATTATTTGGGGTAATTTTGGTTACTTCATTCCTGAAGACACAAGATTCTCTTAATTACATGCTAAGTAAAGTTTAATGGTCAATCATATGTATAACTTTTATAAAACTAAGCTAAAAATGATCTATTTTCCATACGCTGTTATTCATGCTGAGTCATGAACATATAATCCAGAAGTTATTTCACTAATATGTGCACCTTGACAATTCTTCCTGATTTCACTTATAACTCCCACAATAAAGGACATCATAATCTGCCTCTACCAGCAAATGTTTTACTACTTGACAGGCAGATAAAGTGATAAGTCATTTGATATATGCTCTATCAAATAGGGATAAGAACTATCAGAAGAGTGCTACTATTTCACACATGCATCATTTAGAGTAGATGGAAATAATCTGATGGATAAAGTCTTGTCTATGTATTTTTTGTGCCATTACTTTGTGACTGCTTGTCTCTACAAAGGAATCAAGGTAAGACTACAGGGGTTCCATAGGTCTGTAGTTTCTAACTACAGAATCATCTGAAGAAGACATATCAGGAATAAATAGGTTGAGGCAGACTCTGAACAATCTCCAAAGTGAAAACTTCACAATCAAGTCAGAATCATTTTCTTTCTTCTTTTACCAGTTACTCTTTCTACATGTAGATAAGGGAAACAATGTTGGTAAATAAAATTTGTTTTCTGGCTCCTCATCTAGGTGGCTTTTCCCAGTTTATGTATACAATTTCTCATAAGACCTGCTTGTGTCAATTTGGCCATAACATATGTGGGAAATTATTACCTTTTTTTTTTTGTTGTTGTTTTTCAGAATGTTTATTATATTTTCCACATGTAAATAACAAAATAAAAAATAAAGATCACCAACAGTTTACTTTGGAGATGTCTTTAAATAAATAGAAGTAGTTATTAAAGATATGACATATTCATTGCTTATGAAGGCTGTCTGTGTATAGTGCATGGGAATGTATTGTTGTGTTACAATAAACCACAGATATTATTTCAAGTGTCTTTCGTCTTTGAATGTAATATTTAAAGGTCAGTCATGCACACAAAATCAGCAAACAGAATAAAAATGAATGATTCACTTATTTCAATATGAAACATGCATAAAGCTATATTACAGAAAACAACTAAAGAAATTGAGCCAGCATTTTATCCAGGATCAGACATTCTTCCCGAAGATCTTTCATCTTGAGCCTTCATTGATCACTTCACTTTTAATTATTATTAGTTTAGAAGCATTTATTTTTATGTTTGCTGTTGTAGGAAAGCTCACACCATCATCCAGAATGCCAGCTCATCATTAAATGTGAAATCTGAAAGTCAGTAAATGAAGCCTTATCTCATATTTGATCACTGACAGTAAATCTATGATATATTCTCTGACTGAAAACCTTTAACAGGTTTACAGAGAGTTAAATCTGACTTCAGTCTTCCATTAACAGCAAGACTTAGCTCGTTGGAATGCTCCACTTGTTTAATTATTTAGTGGCTCAGTAACAGAGGCAGTTTCTACAAAAGCCAAACGATCATACACAGCAACAAATGAACACCATAATCTAAACAAAATTATCATAATAAAAGAGTCACTGGAGAAATTAAAATTATCTGCTTTAATTATGAAATTATAACCCCATTAACTCCTCTGCATGAAAAACAGGAATTGGGGAATAGCAAAGAAGAACCCAGAGATGGCTATTATAAACTTCACAGCAAATTAAAGAGGGTATGAAAGAGATTTGCTGTGTGGGCTCAGGTATTTCAGGTAATTTATTTTGGAGCTTAAGTTTCCTATAGATTAACCATTCCAAAATGAGATCAAAAGAACTGTGAGGTGTATTTTCTTGTATTTTTTCATGTTTCCCCCCCTTATTTTTGTTTTTACTAGCCTCAGCCATGCTCAATTGAAATCAATGAACTTAAAAGTAGGCCCTTATTAAAATAAGCCTAAAGCTGTAAATTCATGATGCCCTAAATAAGTTATTAGAACAATATTGCCACTAATGTATTATTTATGGATACTTGTTGAAGTTTGTAATAGCAGAAGTGTTGAAGGGACATTTTCAAAGACATTAATATGAGAATTAAGTGAATATTAAGAGAAATAATATTCAGTGAACAGCTTCTTACCAAAGCAATCTTTAAAAACGTGAATGCTAACCACATATTTTTACTTCTACAGTACATATGTAATATACCTAGGACTACTTTATAATTTCTTTATATTAGTTTGCATAATAAATTAATGTATAAAATACAGATCTCCTAAAAATAAATTTATATTTCAGTAAAAATATTTAGCATTATTTTTATTGTAAAAGATTTAAATAGGAATTTTGGCAATTAATTATTTAGCTCTTTGTCCCTTAATTTTAAATTTTACACACTTCTCTACGATTTTGCTAAATTAAACATCACTTACACTCTTAGGTATTAGAGAAGTGAATGTATTATTTTCATGAAATACATCTTCATAACTTCACTTTTGTAGAGCTAAAACATCAGCTGTGAGCAGAGTAGAAGATAAAAATTTGACTTGATAGAAATTATTACTGAAAAAGGTTTTAATATATTTATTATTGAATTACTGAATAGCTGATTTTCAGAAATAATTGCAGCTAGCCATAAGATAATGTTAAAACTCAAAGAATAAATCTAAAATATCATGGATTATTTTGAAGTGTTAACGTGTCTCGTTAAAAAATAAATAAATAAATAAAAAATAGTGTGTTGAATGGAACTTGTAAAGGTTTTAGTAGTCTGTCATCCATAATGTATAAGCTACTTTTTCTTAATCCTTAAGAATACTTATAAAAATTTGAAAAATTAAAAAAAAAATAAATCACAGTGCTCATGAAAAACTGTTTTTCTCTATTTACGTGACTTGACTTCTATAATTTTTTGTATTTTTTTCCAATAATCAGGACTTATTTTGTAATAATCAGCCTGTGGGTACCTGTTTCACAGAATCACAGAATGATTCAGCTTGAAAGAGATCGCTGGGTCCATACCTGGTTCAACCCTTGCTCAAGTAGGAATATTCAGAGCGGGTTACCCAGGCTTATGCCTAAGCAGCTTTTGAAAACTTTGAAAGAGAAGATTCCACAGCCTCTCTGAGAAACCTGTTCCAGTGATCTATCACTCATACAAGGAAATACATGCTAACATTCACATGAAGCCTTCTGTTTTCCAGTTCATGCCCAATGACTTTCATTCTATTTCACCGTTGAAATAAGTTCTTTGAAGAGGAAATAAAAAAACAATGCTAGATACATCTTGCCAGGATTTCTCTCTGGTTACGTTCTATACTTCTCAGATATACCTAATACAGGCTTTGTTCTGAAAATCCTAAACAGACTATTACAGATTTCAAAAATTCTCCATTTGGTGAGAATATTAGAAGAATTATAAATTTATATTTACTGATGTTTCACAATACTGCAAATTTCACAATTTCATCTGCATGAATATCTGCACTGTTGCTTTCAACATTGGCAATATAAGAACTTGATAAAGATAATAAACACGAGCTTTATTAATTTGCTACAGTGTTACTTCCAGAAATGAAAGTCCTCATTCATCTCAACTGAAACTAAAAATGTAGGCCATTTTTTTTGTTCTTGTAGATTGCAGTATTGTTTTGTTGCTGTTCCAGTGATATGTTAACATAAAGATTCTGAAATACAGCCAGGATGCTGTGAAGACTACCTGATACATTTTGAATTAATTTGTCTATTCTGGTCTATGAGCTGTTCCAATGCCTCAACACCCTCATAGTAAAGAATTTGTTCTTAATCTAAGTCAATTCTCTTTTAATCGTAAACTGTTACCCCCTTGTCCTATCATTACACTCCCTGAAAAACAGTTCTCTATTTTCTCACAGACCCCCTCCATGTACTGGAAGGCCACTAGGCTTCCCTGGGCCACTAGTCCACTTGAGCTGCAAGTGCACATTCTTGGCTTGAGTTTTTCATACATCGCTAGCTTCAGTCCTTCTCATCAGAAATGGAGAGTGGAGTGAAGTGGATCTAAGAGACATCTAATAGAAAGGGGTCTAGATCCCAAGAACTAAATGCTGAGGCTGAGGTGCTTTAATTCTTTAGTCTGACAAGAACAGTGGCTAGTTAATAGCTACTTACAGCCACTGCACAGAGAATGAAATGAAGATCTTCTCAGTATGTGAATGTGTAATAAAGCATAAACGATAACTGTGTCCTGGGGGACTCAAGTTAGGCACTTGGAAAAAAACAGAATAAAACAAACAAAAAAACAAAAAAAGAACAACCAGAATACTGCAGCAAAAAGAACAGGTTATGAGAAAAAGGTGATGAGATCTCCATCCTTGGAGGAATTCAAGATCCTGCTAATCAAAAGCTACAGCTGACCAGATGTCCTGATCTGTCCATGAACTAGTTATACCTAGCATGACGTGACTTGCAGATATCCCTTCCAAGCATCTTCCTGATTTTTGCAAGATTTAATTGCTTATTCCTTTTCTCTTTACTGCCCCAGGTCCAGATTTATATATATATGCATATATATATAATGTCAACTTATGTCATAAAAGAAAGTATTTACACGTGCTTTAGTAATACATTTAGATTTTGTTTAGATTTTGTATCTCAGTTTCAAAAGATAGGCAAGATAGCTGTTGGCACCATAATTTTAATTCTGAAGAAGTCTTTAATTACAGTAAAATTAAAGAAACTTTAAAGTTATATGCAAAGAGAAAAAAAAATAAAAAGAAAAGGACTATTGTGATGCAAGAGCAGGAAGAGAGTAACTACATTTTTCAAAATAAAATAGGCTGAATCTGAGAATGAGTCAAAAAAAGCCCTCATATTCTGTCTTGTTCTGCCCTGTCCTGTTCCCCTGTCCTTTTCTGTCCTGCCCTATCCTATCTTCCCATCTCTTCTCCAATCCTCTCCTCTCCTTCTTTCTTACACTCTAGATTTTGTAAAATATTTTTAAAAATTATATGAAGAAAATAAATACCAGAAACTGATAAACAGCATGCTTGAGAGATTTTGACAACTGTAACTGTGAGAAGAAAATGCTAGCACTGTGAAAAACAAAAATGGATAGCATGACAGAAACAAAATAGGGATATAAGTGACAAGTACATGTACTGAACTGCCAGAAATAGCAATTATGTCATACTGATCAAAAGACAAGCTGGCAAACATAAGAAACAATGCAGCACTGAAGCAAACAAAATAAATGATCCTGATGCAAACTCAAAACCAGGCCTTGGCTTCAGAGCAAGTTTCAGCCTTAGCCGAAGCAGTGGTACTATTACACAAAAGTGCTCTTTCTAGTGGCAAGGACAGTGGTTTACATAGCACACATAACAGACTACAGAAAAATGAAATAGAAAATTGTGCAAAACTTAGGCTGTGGAAATGTAAGGAAATTGTAAGGTAAATAATGTATGACTCTTAGCAAAATATATATATGAGAAGATGTGCTTTCTTATAATGCTTTCTTATAATATTGTCTTAGCAATGGTGATTTTCTAGATTACAACAATTAGATACAATTACAGAATCACAGAATCACAGAACTGTAGGGGTTGGAAGGGACCTCCAGAGATCATCGAGTCCAACCCCACTGCCAAAGCAGGTTCCCTACACCAGGTCACACAAGTAGGCATCCAGGCAGGTCTTGAACATCTCCAGAGAAGGAGGCTCCACAACCTCCCTGGGTAATTAATTTAATTACAGGAGGGAAATGCTATCTGAATTTTCAAATGGTTCCTCATTATCCCTTCAAAAATTCCATCATGAAACAGGATTCCAAAAGATGGATAGAATTTGTCCTCAATAAGCTTCATAGAGTCCTATACAATTTAGAGTATGTGCAGTACAGGACAAAAGAGGTTGTTTATTTTAGGTTTCAAAATAAAAGCATGAGCACTGGGAAAATGATCCAAACAGGTTATACAAAGTGATTACACTCCTTACAGAGTTGATGGAAGGAGGTAAACAATTGTACAGAAGAAAAAAATAAAAGCTGCAAATTGTGTGCAGCTGCTTAAAGCTAGGAAAAGGAAATCCAAGCTGACAATATGTTTGATTTGCTGCTACTCTAAATTAAACGCTCATGGGTCCATTTAAGATGTAAAACTGGATTATTACCTCTGGGAGTACACAAGATTCAATATTTTCAAGATGGAGAAATTAGAGGAAACTGGATTTTGTAACCAGCCACTTTCTCTGCCCTGCTGCGATTCACCCTGTGGGACAGTACCCCAATCCTTTTGCTGGAGTCACTCTTGATTCACACTGTTTTTGCATCTGCTCCATTTTTGTTGCTTCCTGGCAATTAATCATTATGCCTGAAATTAATCATAAGCCTGAAAAGCAAGAAGTCTAACTTTTGTTGTGAAATATGATGTGTATGACTTCCTATCAAACTGTCCCACTCTGATAGCAGGAGCCTGGGCCTACCACTGACTCAATGAGCATATGCTACATTTCTTCCTGGCTTAGTTCTGAAGACAGCCTACTAGCTCTCTTCAAGAGAAACTATGACAGAGTCAACAGCACAAGGCACATCAGCATCCGCTTGAGAGGGATAAAGGCTATCTCTACCTCTATGGGATACACTGACACAACTCTTAGGTGAGCTAGAGACTGGATGATTAAATACAGTGCATGTCTACTCTGCTCAGACTTGTCCCCTCTTAAGCAAAATGAATGAATAAACATTATAACATTTGAACATATATTTCCTTTGAGCCAGCAGTGATGGCTTTATGGCTCAGAGATACAGTAACTATTTGGTGTAGTTACTAATGGTGCAGAGGTTCCTCAAATTTGTGGCAAGTAGGTGAGCCACAAAAACTCTCTGGCCTCAAACACTGGAACACATACAGCTTGAATAGAGTTGTCTTTGGGAACTGGAAAATGATATAGTAATGTTAGGAACAATAAAAGATGATGACAAAATTAAAAGGATTCATCAAGGCAGGAAACATCTCCCAGATGAGTCACTCAAGGAAGTATTGACTTTTTCAGCCTTTATACATTGAAGTGTTAATGCTTTTTTTCCCTGAACTAGGCACCTTTACAGCACTACTTTATAGTCATGGAAAGAAAGTAGACATTTTTAGATAAATGAATTTCTCTCTGCTTTTGGGCAAGATAAATCCTGTCTTAAAACCATCCAATTCCTCCTATCACTACAACGAAGCCTAGAGTGATGAGTGATAATGGACATTTATAATAAGAATCCAACCAAAATACCCACTTCAGAGAGTCTTCAGTTTTGATAAAACTTTAAACTTAATGACTTAAAACAATATTAGTGATGATCTTAGGAATATTAAGACTTTGCAGCTACCATTGTATAGTCAAACAATTTCCCTCCTCCTCCTCAAATTCACCAAATCTGTATGCAAGTTAAACAGGGTTGCTATTCTAAAAGAATGTTTAGTCTCTCAGAAATTTATCTCAGAATTTAAGTGCAATAGACAAAAGAAACAAGCTCGGTTTATATCACTGGTACCTACATTTCTAGACTTTTATGTATTAATCCTCGTTTTATACCCTTTACTGGGTTAATCTATTCACTTTCTGTATTTAGGAAGAATAAATTGCTCAGACATCAGATTCACAGTGCAATTTATTATTTTCCTTTCCAACTGCTGTCTTTTTGTGTAGAAATTGCCATTAAATATATAGAGACATACAAGAATACATTTGCTTAGTACAAACTACACATTCCAAGACGTTTAATAGTTTTTAAGAATTTGGATTATTAAAAAACTTTCAAATTTCATAATAAGTAGTAAATAACTATTCTCTTTTCTTTCATTTCACAGTTAATGGAACCTACAGTCACTTTTGAATTAAAATGTCAGTTATCTCCACTGAAAGTGGAATTGTAATAGCACTTATTAGGCACAGCCGTTTGCAGCTTCTTAGTACCTTTTAGTTATGAGACTTGCCCTAATTACTTATCGAAAAAGTAGACATAAAGAGATTGATTCCCATTTAGGCTCCAGCTTCTTCTGTATATTTTGGTTATAAAGGATCTTATATTGACACAAAGACGGAATTGTGAAAAATAAACCATAAAATACTCATGTCTATAACCTTAGTGGCGATTGTTCCTTGACACTTTTTCCAAGTCTTCACTTTTATTTATTTATTTCTTTATTTATTTTGCTATTATACTTCTGCTTTCTCTCATTCTATACCTTTATATTCAGTTTGGATGCACAATTACATATTTGATACGTCTTATTTTCTTCATTAATTACTATAATTAATATATAATTAGAAAACCCAAAGAAATACTGTGAATTAACATGAACACTTAGAAAAATTATCTTTGAGCCTGACTTTTGCCTGAGTCTTTTAAGTAATATTGCATTCATCAATTCTTTGTAATGTCATTTCACCGAAGAAATTTATTTTTGGTTAACAATACTTTCAACAGACAAATATAAATCAGTTAATATTTACCAGTTATACCTAATAATTTGGTATTTATTAGTGACAGTGTATTTATCTTCTAGTACAATAAATGTTCTGTTAATTGACGTCATTATTCACCTTTCCATGTATCTTGCTATTATTCATTACACAAAACTGTAGTTCTAACAATCTAAAATAAAATATTCTGTAGTGCAATCCATTAATCTCAATGAGAAGTTCATTAATGAGCTAAGTAAATAAATATTCTTAACTGAAAATCCCTGTTCTTAATATTTTCCAACAGTATTAAAATATTAAGAAAAGATGAACAGAGTAGTGACAAACAAACGTAGGAAATACTGTAAAACTGTATTTTACTATGAGATATCAAAGTGAAATGTTTAGTATCTACGAGTAGATTTTTTTTTTTCTCTTCGTCTTTTATTCACAAAAAATTAAAGTATCTTTTCTATCTGTACAAGCTAAGCAACAGGTAGGTAGACTCATTATACATACATATATATACATATATATACATATACATATGGATTTGTCTCAGATGCTTATCTTTTTTCTGCAATCCTAAAGTATGGATATCAAAATGAAAGGAAGGAAGGAAGGAAGGAAGGAAGGAAGGAAGGAAGGAAGGAAGGAAG
>NW_024962262.1:20361322-20362345 GCF_019238085.1 Lagopus leucura
AAGGAAGGAAGGAAGGAAGGAAGGAAGGAAGGAAGGAAGGAAGGAAGAGTAGTAGGGAATAGAAACTCCCAATATAATAAAGAAATAATGGGGATTTCTCTGATTTCTACATCTCTGTGTAATCATAACGAGCCTTTGAAATATGGCTATGCAATCATACAGAATATGTACAGCTTCTGCCTCACCACTGTTCATCTGTTCCCATAACACAGAATCTAGCACATCCTCTGGCATGGAAAAGAGTTCTTGATTTTCAGTCTGTTCTGAAACCAGTCATCACACATGGGAGCTGTCTGTTCAGCCTGGGGAAGAAATGACTTAAAGGAGGTCTTAACAACTTTTATAGATAACTAAAGAGCGTGAATCAAATGAACTGGGCCAGACTCTTTTCAACAGTACCTAGCAGTGGGACAAGGGACAATAGACACAAACTGGAAAATAGAAAGTTCCATACAAACATGAGGAAAAATTTTACTATGGGTTACAGAACACTGAAGCAGGCAGTCCAGAGAAGTTGTGAAGTCTCCTTCTCTGGAGCTATTCAAAACCAGCCTAGACACTTTCCAGTGTAACCTACTGTAGGAAACTTGCTTTATCAGGAAGAGGGTGAACTAGAATCTCTCCGGAGGTCTCTTCTAAACCCTACATTTCTGTGGTTCAGTAAATCTGTAAAAAGGAGATTTTATATAATTGTCTTCAGTTCAGCAAGGCAGAGCTGTTTGTTTCAACATGTTAGATGCCATCTTAAAAAACCCTGATGTTTCCTATACAAATCAAAATCAAGAATCAATCCTCCCTTTCTACATCCACTGAAAAATGGATGTAAATCAAATGGACTGATCAGTGTGTAAGCTGGTCTTTTTTGCTGCAAATGGAAACAAAAAATTGCTTTTACTTTCCACGTGCAATAAGGCTTCTATGAAGACTGGGTGAAACTCTGAAAGGCAGTCTTCCTCCTTCCCAATACAAAAAAACAAATTTCCTTTCTTTTTGCTTTTTTTTTTTTTTTTTTTTTTTTTTTTT
>NW_024962262.1:20362445-20420110 GCF_019238085.1 Lagopus leucura
TTTTTTTTTTTTTTTTTTTTTTTTTTTGCCTCATTCCCTCTTATGTCACCAAGATTATGAAAAATATAATAACTGTGAAGATCAAAGAAAGAAATGTTAGAGACAGAAGGATGTTACCCATAAATCAAAATTGCAGAGGACTTTTTATTACTTAGCACAATTGAAAAGAAAGATCCAGAAACTAGAGCAAGATAAGGACATCACTACCTTTTAAAAATTATCTGTCCTCCTTTAAAAATAAAAAATCTCAAGATATCCATGCTGCAACATTAATCCCAGTCTACACTCTTACAATCCACTGATAAACTGACATTCTTCTTTCTGTGATAGACATCCTACCATATTTAAAACTAGCTAACAGGTACAACCTGCCATTCCTGAAGTGCACATCAACAAAAAAAGCAAGTGGAATACTACAAAGTAGCTATTCTCTCTCAGTATTTTTAGGTATTTTACAGGCTGTTTGAGGCAGCTTAGATAACTGGAATGTTAGAATAAATCCTAGCGGACAAGGTTCAGTGGTTACAAAGCAGGTGAGGTAGTCACAGGTGCATGGTAAATGTAATTTGTCATATTGTTCTACAGTTTAACACATGGATAATTTCACACCATATGTAGTACAAATGCAAACACACATACAAACTACTACCTTATGCCAGCCTAGCAATTAGTGATTTATTTATTTTTTTTTAATGTGAGTGGGAATCAGAAAATTTATTTTACTTAATATACAGAAATATTTAAACAAAACTAAAAAAGCATCTCCATGGACAAAAGAAACAGACAAACAAAAAAAAAAACCACTGGTCAGGAAGGGAAAGGCTTGAAGTTCACTTAAGAAAATATATCTATCACTATATGTTCGAGAAGACATTCATCCTATCTATAATGAATGGAGATTTACTATTGTATGAGTAAAATCATAGCCACTATATTATTTTTATAACTATAAAAGTTATTAAAACTATAAAAGGAAGATCATTATTCATTTTACCTCTAATGTCTGTACTATCAAGCTACTGTTCCTAACACAGTTGGAGTATGTTTCTTTGAACAGAATCTGTTCAAACTTATATGTGGCTTAGCTAATATCTTTATGTTAGCATAGTCTTGTAATCATGAAACTCACACTTATCACACACTTTAAGCTCATACGCATAGCACTGATGAATTAACCTTCTGAAACTGATTGTACTTTAATAAAAATAACCACGTAGCTACTCTGTAACCTAAGAGAAAAAACATTATGGTTCAAAGATACCAGTGTGATAAAACGCATGTAATAGATTTTCAGGCTCACAACTACTCAACTATTTTTTTCTAGAACTGTCTCACGTTCAGTCTACTTTTCTGCTTTAAAAAAGGATAATGTTATTTCAGAATAGTTTTTCATCAATTTGTTATCATTCTCCTATCACTTCTTTAGAGTGAAATATATTTATTAAGAAAAATAAGATACATCCCTAAAACTGCAGCACTATAGTGTAGTGTATTTCACTGTAGAACTGAAAAAGAGAAGTGCTGAAAATAGGATAAATGAAAGGTTTTCTAATTTTGTGCTGAGATTAATCTACTACGTCAAGAATAATGCTCTGAAAGAAAGCCCAAAAGTCTGAATGAAACAACAGAACATTTTACATTATCTGCTGAAAATAGGAAAAACTATGAAACTTATTTTTAAACACAAATACTAAAATATTTTATAAATTTTGACTTATAGGAGCCAAGTAAAACATATACCAAAATAACCTTTCCACCTATGAGCTTGACACCAACTATAGAATTTGCAAAAACAAAATATGAAGAAATAAAAAACATGGTGAAACAATGTTGCTGGGTAGAAGAAAGAAATAAATGTGATTATCAAGTGACTGCTTTGTTGTAAAATTACAAAAGACACTTGTTTTGATTTTGAATCTGTACCAATATTTGGGAAGGATTCAGAAATTATAAATCTCACAGTTACATACTTTGTTGCTAGATATTTTTAAAGCCTCATCTGTGTACCCTACACTTCTCCTAAAAAATGGCTCTTTTTGCTAAAAAGGCAACATTAACAATATAGCAAATACATTTTATGCACGTATTGCATACGCACACGTTGAGCTGGACAGAGATCTTTTATTTTTAGTGTTGCTTGGTGAGTAAATTCATTAAGCAAGTATGAATGCAACTAATTTTAATGAGGTATGGTAATATGCAGTGATTCTAAACTGCCACAGGGTGGTAGAAGATGCACTTTTCACGTGTATATAATTTCCTGAACTAATTGCTTTGCTGCACTTCTACCTTATGTAAATAACTTGGTAAAATGAGTGCTAGTCCTATAGCTTGGAAGAATTGGTAAAAGTTAAAGGGCAAAATTGTATCTTTTATACTATCAAAAGAATTCTCAAAGAACCACTTCAAAACATTTTCAACAAATATCTAAATTTGCTTTAAATTATCACTAGGAAGAGATTTTGTCAGTTCATACTCTTCAGTGTTATCTGAGTGCTGCAGATCACTTTGCAGATAGCCTTTAGCATTAGATCTGAGTATACTTAAGTATATTACATTAGAATGAGCTCCATATATGTAGGAAATTCTAAGTTTCATTTTGTTTTGCTCATTCCTGTATAAAAAAAATGAATAAATCTCCCTTTAAATCTAGGTCTCTCTCATCTAAAAATATTGAGAATATTAATATCAGTAATATTTAAGAATCTGAGGACATGGAGAATTTAATATCCGGATTCAGAGTTACATCTGTATTTTGCTTTAATGATTTTATTTATATCATGATTAGTTCTGACTTTTCTCATCATTTTTGGAATTGTTTTATTAAATATTTTCTACTTGGAGTCTTCTAATAAAGTAATCCTAGTTAAAGAGTTACATGTAACTGTTTTGTCTGAGCAAAGATAGGTCAGAGAAGTCGACTTTTATTCCTAGATCTTATATCTTATTGCAAATTAATTTGCTTAAACATCAAATAGCAAGATACACCTTTGTAGTCATAGCAGTTTGATGACCATATACCATCTGAGGATGTGCTATATTTTCAAAAATGATTCCATGACACATTAAAAAAAAGGTGGAATTTTAAGCATGTATGGATGTATTATCATGCCTCCATGCATAAACAAGGTAATAAAACTTTAATAATATATAACTTATATAACTGAGGAATAGGCACAATTGAGGGAACTTTTACTAGATGAACTGCCATGATAACTGAAATGATCCCTTTGAATGCTTATGTTTGCAGTGAGTAAATGTCCTCAGTGTCCTCAACTATGCATTCAGCCTCATTCATAGTATCATCCACAGAAAAACAAGGGGAATGGAATATGTGTGCATTTGAAAATCTGTTAAAAGAACTAAAAGGGAAAAATAAATACTCTAATCTTCATGTTTTATGTGAGCATGCTACTCAGACTTAATTCAGACAATTTTCTGAACAGAATACTTTCACTTGAAAGGGAGAGGATCCAAATAGATGAGGAACATGCTGTGCAGAGGCTGTTGTCAAGTGCTCAGTGAAATTTTATTTTGGCTAATGCTTTCAAGGCAGGTATTCTGAAAATGAAGTGACAAAAGCCATTGCACCCAAACTCTGGTAAACAAGGACTATGTTTACAATATTTAACCAGATCATTTTTTCTCAGTGACTGGTCACACAACTGTGTTCAAATTTAAAATATAATCTCACAGTAATTAAATATGCCTTTTAATGTGCTCATGAAAAAAATCTCTATTTAGATTATCAGTTTACTGCAGAACAGTGTCAAGAAGAACAATATGTCCATAATCACTCTCAGTGAATGTGATAGAAAATAAACTTTCTGGAAATATCTTCAGAAAAGAACATTTTTAAAAATGCTGTGCTGTATCCAGGAAGAAACAGACAGAGGAATGATTAAAGAAAATATATGAGTTGCTCCAAAATGAATATCTCCTATTTATTTCCATGGGAGCTACAATAGATCCAAAGAGCACAGTAACACTATTCTCAGCTACCAAACACTGTTTTTCAACATAGTCACCACCATTTGCCATACATCTTTGCCAGCAGTGAACAAGAACCTACATGCCACTCTCATAAAAATCTGCAAGGCCATTCAGAAAGTGGCTCATCTTTTGTGTACTTACTGACACTGCTGAAACACACCACCTCACTGTGCTCACACCCACTGTTAATCTCTATAAATGTTCAGCAAGCATCATTGAATGTCAGTGGGTACAATTTTTTATGCACACAGCAATTCAATTACACATTTTTATTCAAATGTTCTTCCATGTCAGACACCATTTTGTCAGACTACCCTTTTGCTGCTATCTATTGCATGAGAACAAAATTTATTTCAATATTGGTGGGAAGGTTCAACCTCTCCTGCCATTCCACCAACATCTGCCTCTGATGCTGTGGACCAACACAGTAACATAGGAGGCATTACAATCAAAGCAGCTCTTGTGCTATTTTAGTATGGTAATTCATACTCTGGAGCAAAACCACCTGTTTTTCAATTCCTAATACACTTCTTGAATTTCTGTAGCATATTTCAGTAACAGTGAACAGCTCTTGGTCCAAACAATGGACACTTTAGCTAAAAAATAAAGTGTAACATGAGATGTAACATTTATCATGGATGTGAGATATTAATGTTCTTAAAAATTCAACTTCTGCTCTGTAATTAAACAGTCTAATCATGGATGAAGGTATCTGTCTTACAGAATTGTAGCTAACCTAAAGATGTTCCCGTATAATTCTTCATATCAGCTTTGACATCTAAAGCACTGACCCAGATAATGATCATAGTTTGTTTTCATAGCCAATGCAAAGAAATAAGCATTTCTTACCTGTGAAGAAATGTATCAAACCTGAAAGTGATTACCTCTCACTCTTGATGATAAAAGAGACCAGATCTTGGCTGCTTTGTATATGCCTAAAGTTTAATGGTTACATCTATAGTATTACATTTTAAATTCATTTCACCACTAAGGGAAATAAATGTTTAAATCTTGAAATAATAAAATATTCAGTTAAGATAAAAGAAACAGATAATTATCTTACGATGATGACTGAATTTCTGATGGTGTTTATACTTCATGGAAGTATAGAGTTCATGGAAGCAGACTCCAAACTGCTTAGAAGACTACCTTTTAGATAGATAACTAAACTTAGATGAGATCGATCAACTTAAATATAATGTAAACATGATAAAAGAATATGTGGGGAGCAATATAGGCTGTTTCATGGTAGAGAGATGATAATTCTGGTCCTGATGAGAAGACAATTTGGAACATTAAGTTGTATCAGAGGAGGTTTAGGTTGGACATAAGGAAGAACTTTTTCTCTCAGAGAGTGGTCAGGCACTGGAATGGCTGCCCAGGGATGTGGTGGAGTCGCCGTCCCTGGCAGTGTTCAAGAGGTGTCTGGATGAGGAGCTGCGTGATATGGTTTAGTGCTTGTGGTGGCAATGGTCATGAGGAGACGGTTGGACTGGATGATCTTATAGGTTGTTTCCAACCTTGTGATTCTATGATTCTATGATTAAGCAAATGTAAATTCAAGAAGCACCCATCTAAGCTGGCTGAACACTACTAATTCTTGTTATTACTGTAAATATTTAAGGCATATCTATAGTTTAATCCAGGTTTTGTAATAGCTGTTTTGTGAGTATTTTCAGCAATTTGGAGTTTTCTTACTGCTCATCAGATACTAATATCCAAAGTCTACAATATCTTTTGTTAAGCATGTGATTTATTATGTCTTTGGCTGAAATAATCCTTTTGCTGTTATAAACAATTTTATACTTTTCAGTGCTGGGACAAATGAATGTTTGAAGATTTGGTGTACCGTATAACATACCACTGTCATTTTATACCCGTTAATCACATACATATGCAGACCAGTGATAGATTTTTTAAAATCAATTTCTTAGTTTTGCAAATGATATAAGCAGAATGGAAAATTAGACTGTGTACTGAGTAAACCTTGAATGGTAACTTTTTTAGTTTAGACTGGGAGAAACTTAGGACAAAATCTCAGTACATTTTCTTTCAATTAAAGACAAAATATTTTTGAATTCAATTTGTTTTAAAATAACTTTTGTTGGAGGACGATTATGCCTTTGAAATTATATATGTATAAATATACATATATTTAAGTAGGTTTTCTTCTATACATTGGAAAAAGCAAAAATCAGAATAGTCTGTAGTTCTTCTAATTTCAGAAGTTGATAAAATAGTAAAAAAAATATTGTGCAAGATAGCAGTAAAGCCAAAGCATATGTGATTGTTATACTTGAATGCAGCTATGATTTCACTAAGAACGTGTCCTACTACAATATTGTTGAAGTCTCTTCTAGAAGGCCCAACAGAATGAAATGCCAGTCTGATTGATGTTTGCTCTTCTTTTTCTAGGTCCTCACATAAGGGAGAAAGAGAAAGCAAGGTGTATATTAGCATGTGTCATGAGACACAGTTGTTGTTGTTAACTCATTTTTCTTGTCACAGGACCCGCTGCTGCTGCAGGTTTGTTTGAATGTGAAAGGAACTGTTATACAATGAATAACCCAGTGGTTTTTTTTTGTTGTTGTTGTTTTCTATTACATACAGTGAAAGCATAGTAGGTCATTGCTTCTATGATTTGACCACAGAAATAGATTTAAAAACTCTGGTAGCTCGAGTAGACCAAACCAGACAAGCTATCATTATCGTACTAGTTATGTTCTGAAATGTTACTGAATGGTGTTCATGCAATTTGTTGTCTAGACAATCGGAGTTGGTATTTGAGTTCATACTGTTTATTCCCTTCCTAGCAGAAAATTCGGCTGGGCAAACAAATGCAAAACTATCTAATCCTTTAATCCATTTTTTTCTTTTTTTTTCTTTTTCTTTTTTTTTTTTTTTTGTTAATTGCAGATAATTTCATACGTTTATATAGAAATGTATTCTTCAATAAACATACAGTAAAAATATTTAGATAGGAATGGGTAGAAAGGAAGGGTAGAAAGGCCCTACAGACAGACTGGGACAGGCTGGATTGATGGGCTGAGGCCATTGGGACAAAGTTCAACAAGATTGTCATGGTTTTATGTTTTTTGGTTTTCAGTATTCCACATCATAACATCGTGTAGTGCACTGGGAGTTAAAGTGTTAATGCTCCAATTCCAGGTACCTATTCCCCTACACATTAAAGAAGTCATGGGATCTGGCCCATCTGGTTGGGGTGGTCTCTCTTACTGCCTGGCAGTGGGTGCTGGAGGGTGCTTTCCTAGCCATTCCAAGCTTTTCAGGTTTGACTCGGTCTCAGGAACTCTCTCTTTCTCCTGTCTTATTTGCTTTATTAGTCTCAATTAGATTGCATTATATTGTGTTATCTTACATTCTGATATCATAGTAAAATAAAGGTTTCCTCCATAGATAGTTGCCGCTGTTTTGTTTTTTTTTTTTTCCTTCCATGAGCACAGCTCCCATCTCCCTATCCATTATCCCTTTCCCTTCCCATTTTGTGGGGCTAGGGGGGGAGGGGTGGAGAAGTGCGGCAGGGGCCTACTGCCCCCCCCCCCGTCACAGGCATAGATTGATCTAGTTAACTCCGTGACAAAGACCAAGTGCCAGATCCTGCACTTTATCCATAATGGTGTGGCTGGAATACTCTGTAGCAGAAAAAGATCTGGGAGTGTTGGTCGAGTGTTGCTTGGCTGAGCAGAAGCGAGAAATTTGCTCAAGTGGGCAAGAAGACCAACAGCATCTTGGCTTGTATCAGAAATACTGTTGTCATCAAGAGCAGGGAAGTGATCGTCCTCCTATATTCAGCTCTGGTAAGGCCATGCCTGGAGTACTGTGTTCAATTTTGGGGCACAAGAAAGACATCAATGCCCTGAAGCATGTCCAGAAAAGCTCAACAAAGCTAGTGAAGAGTCTGGAACACAAATATTATGAAGAGTGGCTGTGGGAACTGGAATTGTTTGATCTGGAGAAGAAGAGGATCAGGGGATAGCTTCTCTCTCTACAGCTATCTGAAAGGAGGTTGTAGTGAGATGGGGGTCAGCTTCTCCGAGTAGTAGGAAGAGAGGGAATGGCCTCAAGTTGTGCCAGGAGAGGTTCAGGGTGGATACTAGCCAAAACTTCTTATCCAAAAGAGTGATTGGACACAGCAATAGGTTGCCCAGGGAAATGGTGGAGTCACAGTTCCTGGAGGCATTCAAGAAATGTGTAGATGGGGTAATTAGGGACATGGTCCAGAGGGCAATACTGGTCATAAGTGAATGCTTTGACTTTTTAATCTTAGAAGTATTTTCCAACCTTTATGATTCAGTGATTCTATAGTTCTGTACAGTACATAATATGAAATATTTTGAAGTATTTGATAAATGATAAAGATATTATAATTAAATATTGTATACTATAAATTCTGTGTTGATTATATATTATATGATATAAAATATGTATAATATATATTTATTATATATTACATAAATTTCTGACTCTTGCAAGTTTTTTTTTTGTTTGTTTTTTGTTTTTTGTTTTTTGTTTTTTGTTTTTTGTTTTTCCTTACAAAAACATCTCAAATCCAAGACAGGTCTATACAGTCATCAATATTTTAAACAAGCATGCACATTTTATAATATTTTGTGTATAATTTTTATACTTTTAGCAAGCACTGGAATTTAAGAGTGACTATCCAGTAACCATCAATAATTTAAATATTATTTGATAAAGGCAAATGAGACTCAAGTAGAGAAGAAACGGTTTTCCAAAATTCTGTACATAATGAATTTTACAAACATTATATAAATGTGTGACTTCTTAAGTTTCACTACTGTTATTTGGAGAAAAAGCTAAGCAACTTCCAGCATTCTACTGTGGTAGGAAACAAACATCATAGATCCAGTTTGTTGCTATCAGGTATTACCCAGAAAAATACACAAAAATCAGATGTATTCACAGAAGGATGACACACAAAAGGACAAATTGAAAACACACTTCTAATTCCTTCAATAAAAGAAGTTCTTAATAGAACAAATAAGTCATTTATTATTCTGAGACCACAGGTTACAGTTGTTAAATGCTCCTCGCAGAAGCCTGTTATCAAAACTGACATGCTGGGTAATTTAATGAAATGTGATCATGTCACTTTTTTTTTTTTTTTTTTTTTTTTTTTTTTTTTTTTTTTTTCAGTCAGTAATTACATGCTCTATTCATTTTAAGATTTTCCTTATGGCACTGGATCCAAGAGGTGAATAGTGGCTTTATTATTTCAGAATTAAGAACTGAGAGAATACAGCTCGCTGACATGCATTTTACGATGTTTTTTTTTAATTGTTACAGTAATATTCCAAAAGAGCCTGAGCAGACAAATAGCCTCCAGTCTAGGTCTCTTTCAAAAAGATAGAAGATTTTCAGTTTATGAATACCAAAAATACTAAAAATCTCAGGGGGATGGTATCTTGTATTTCATAGCTTTTGTTAATATTGTGAACGCAATTTTTTCATTCAATGGTTTGGATATTAAAACAAATAGTGGACAGAAGTGCTACAGAATTTTTAAGAGCACGAATTTTGAGATTCTTCCATTGTCAGTAGAAACATACAAATACCAGTAGGAGAAATAACCATGTGCTTTTTTTTTTTTTTTCCACTGCCGATTAACAACTTCCATAAATTGAACGTATGAGAGAAGTTTTGAGTCTGTTCAGTATTTCTGCAAAAACAAAATCTTTACATATTTTTACAATTAATTTTCCGGAATTCTTCTCTAAATATGTTTTCTGTGCTAATGGTTATTAATTTACATTTTAAAGAATGAAACGTTACAAACTCATCATATTTTGAAGACTCATTTGAGTTTCAGAATTTCCAAAGCTATGTGTAAACTATCAATGAATAAAAAGGATGGATATTTCATCACAACATATACTTCCTCTATATCACCAAAGTAGTTTAATTTTATGTATTAATGATAATTGTTCATGATTTGCTATTAAACATTATGTAGTACATTGCTTAAATGTAGAGTAATTAAATCCTAGGAATTAGAAATTGCAATGAAATATTTGGCAAATATACTTTTTCTGAAAAATGAATGTTTAACTTTTTTATGTATTTTATATTGGAACTGTGGTACATGAATCAGAATATTAGGAATTGTTCAAAAATCTCAGAATTCTTCATAAACATGAATACACTCAATTTAATAACCTAGGCTATGATCCCACAAAATATTTATACTGATTACATTCAGTGAAGCTTGAATTTGTTATTTGTTGCTTTCAGTGGGATAAGTACTTAGGAAGAATTAAAAACCGCTCAAGTTCTTTTCTTCTTAGAAACCCCATCAATGATTCATAATGTGTCTTCAATCTGATTAATGAATTCCCAAGAGACCTAAAAGTTGTTGGTTATGGAAGTATTGATGGGATCACAGATCAGACAAAAGAAACCATGCATAAATAACACAACCTTTGTGACAGACTTTTTAATCTCTGTTAGCTTTACAGAGCTGAATGACCTGAATGGTATCTGCTTGAGTTGGTCACACTGAACTGAGAAAGAAGAAAATATTAATTAAATATTTTTAAGAAATCATGCTCTAAGTTAATTCTCTTGACATTACCAAATGACTGAGATGTCATCAAGATGAATTTGTCTCAGGGGTTGGCACAGATGCAAGACCATACACATCTTATGAGCAACAGCAAAAAGAACCAAAACCACACTACTTTTCGGAAACTATCAGAATGAACCTCACTTATTTTCCCAATCAAATAGCAAATTAGACATCACAATATCATCAGTGACTGTTTAGTGTATTTCTCTGCCCCGGACATCTACACCTGCTGCAAACAGGTACCACACTGACTTACAATACTGAGTTAGATGGAGTAATGAAAGGACCAAAGCCAGGATGAAAAAAAAACCAAAAAACAACAGCTGCTGCAGAAGGTGAGTGAACAGCTAGTAATCATATTGATGACATTACTAATTTATGTAGTAGAATATAAAATAGGAGTGAGGACTCATCTGTCATCACTGAGTCATCCATCATCTCTACGATATTCTAAGTAATATGCAGGCTGTTAATAATTTTAGCTTCCCTTTTTTTCTTCTTCTTTTTTTTTTTTTTTTTTTTAAGATTCAGAGAAAAAAAAAACAGTTCATGGTGCAGTGAATACTGAGGTGTTGTACACGTTTATGAGTTTGGTTTTTTATCCTATGGTAAAGAAGCAGATACAACAAATAGAAAAATCAATTCTTATTTTCTTAAAAATCATAATAAAGTCGTTCTACTATTTTTTTTTTCCCAAGTCATGTATTTAATTATTCTGTGTTGACTATAAGTTCAATAAAATGAAAACGAGGCATGCTTCCAAAGTGACATGCTTGAAGAACAGATGCCTGTGGAACTGTTGCTGCCAGCTTTGCAGCAAGTAATGTCAGTACCATTCTAGACCTCCCCATCAACTTGTGATATAATTTTCTCTTTTCTTTCGAGGCTTGAACAGTCTTGGTCTCTCAATCTTAAGTACTGATCTGCTCAGATTCCTTGTCTAGTATTTGCAAAACTTACCTCAGAAACACAAAATTCTTAGAAAATGTACAGAAGTCTTAGGCAGGATTGTTTTACGTGGTTTCAAAAATGTTTAATTCTTTGTACTTGATCGCCGAGGTTCGCTGCTTCGGAGCTGTCCCTGCCAAAACCGCAGCGACCGGAACGCGAAGTACAGGGGGGTTTCAGTGGGTTCCCTCATTCAGGGATCCCGGAGATAACAGAGCAGCTCGCGGCTGGGCAGCTCTTGAGAGAGCGGCGACGCGGTGGGGGCGTTGCCAGGGCAACGGCTGTGCATCCACCCCCTCGCCCAGAAAAAGCCTCCGGGACAGAGAGGAGAAGTCGGGGTGTGAGAATCACCTGGGCTGTTTTAACGAGGAGAAACTGTAAGCCATCCATACACGGGAATACACAGCAAGGACGGTCGTCATTACTGTCAAGTGAGTGATAAGGGCAGGGGCTCCTGTTAACGACCCAGCAACCGGACGAAGGCAGAGCCAGCACTACCGGCAGCAGGGCAGGAGTGATCAATCACACCCGATTAAGGCTATCTAGTAGTGCTAGTATGCCTGCTGTTTGGCAATGGCTGCACCCCGGCAGAAGGCTACCAGCACAAAAACTGTGGAGACCCAGGCAGAAGTGCTGGATCAGGCTGCCCAGAGAGGTTGTGGATGCTCCGTCCCTGGAGGTGTTCAAGGCTAGATTGGATGGGGCCCTGGGCAGCCTGGTTTAGTATTAAATGTGGAGGTTGGTGGCCCTGCATGTGGCAGAGGGGTTGGAGATTCATGATCCTTGAGGTTCTTTCCAACCCTGGTCATTCTGTGTGTTTCTGCGGTACCTAAAATACTTGAGTTCTTTGTAGATGCTTAATTATTTGTTAATTTTGGTAGTTTTCATTTATAACATGTGAATAGGAAGGTTATCAGTCACTGATTAATGGCAAGAAGTGAAAGTAGCAAAATCAAGCTATTTGCAGAATGTTTTCCGAAAACAAGAGAGACATAGTTCCAAATTCAGGTAGAGGACTGTCATGTAGATGGGTCTGAATTAAATTTATGTATCTGTCATAGTGTGTGCACATCTAGTCTCTTAATTCTATAATGGAATATAGACAGCTGTTGATCTTAATCTAAAAGAAACACTTCCATTTGATCATCTGTGTAGCTGACTAGTCTCTATTAAATGTATTATTCTGATCTTCTCTGCCTGTTGGTATGGAAGTCTCATGTACACATGTACAGATACCTAAATTCAGAGTAAAATTTTACTCCAGATGATCAAGTTTATCAGTTGATAATGCTGATACATATTTTTGCCAAGATAGATAGAAATTCAGCAGTATAGATTTCACCTTTGCAGTATCATACTATCTCTACACAAGAGCTGATTCTTTTTAGTAGATTTTGGCTACAGGTAACTCAAGGGCATGAGTGTCTTAAAGAATTGATCACAGATTGTCTTAGATAAGTGCCGAGACACACTGTTGTTTCCATACAGCTGTTGTAGAGAGTTTTTTGGTTTTCTTTGTTGGATGTGAGACTTTTTTTTTTTTTTTTTTTTTTTTTTTTTTTCTTTTCATATTTTCTTCTCTCTCTGTGTTTTGTTGTTGTTTTTTTTCCCTGTGTGGACACTGAAGTACAGGCCAGGAACTTCCTGTATGATACAGATATATACAGATATGATTGAGTTTGGACCTGGAAGTTATGGAAGGCTGTTGATTAAGTAATGTTGATGAAAAATTGACACTAATTTAGGGAAATTACATAGTTGGCTTGGGAAATCTGTTGTGAGCATGTATATTTGTGATTTTTCTGTTATTTAACAAATAAAATAATTGTCCTCTTGTAGCTGGGGTTGTTTATTTCAAGCTTATTATTAACTAAATTGGTAAAAACTCCTATCTGAATTGCTAAACAGTTTATATCAGCATGATTCTGTAAGTGAAACAAAACAGAGAAATATTCTCCCCTAAATCTTAAATTATCTATTTTTGAGCAACTTATTACTAGCAAGAGTTGTTGTGTTTTTTGTTTGTTTTGTTCTACTTTTTATTTATTTATTTATTTTCCATACTAAAATGAACATAGAGATTTCTTCACAGGTACCATGTTTAAGCAAATAGTTAACTCAGTTTATTTAATAGGACTGAATAGATTTTGTAGCAGTTGTAACAAAGTAATTTTTATTTTTCCTGGAATGAGGAAGGAATGTACACAGTCAGAAAATGCAGTGCTTTGATTGATGAGATCATGCTGAAAATAATAGATTTTCATGGAAATTACTTTTCTGCAGTGTGATTCCCTGTCACCATTATTGATCCTCATTACAGAGGAAAAGTGTCAAGAGGTACTTTTGACACTATAATTCTATAATAAGTCATAACAAGTAATTGCTTTTATGTTCTAATATATCTTTTTCCCTGAAACATATCTATTTCTTTTCCAGTCTAGTATCTGATTATGAATTACCCCACACACCTGCACACAAGAAAAAATGTGAAAAGACTCATCTTTTTTTCTTCAGTGTTGGCTATTTGAAGATTGAGAATGCAGAATGCTAAGTATGTAACTGTCCTTTGGCAGAATACAGAAATCTTATCCATGCCCAGTTAAAACTGGACACGGAATAAGGCAGATCACAGAGCTGGAAAAATCTGGGACAGCTGTGCCTTTGTTCCTTGTTATAAACTATAGCATCCAGTACCAGAGTTCTCTGTAATACCAAATAGCTTGATTATGGAGAGTATTACATATGTTACATTTAGGAGAAAATTGAAATTTCCATACAGGTGCCAGATTTTGACTCTTCCTATCTCATTTCAGTTTTTCCCTGATTTAGGCTCTGTGGTGGTTCTGCATGGATGGTTACCTAAACTCTACCACACTGCTATCTCACTCAATATCCTAGAGGAACAATGGAACAAAATGTAAGCTCAAGGGTTTATGTACTGACAGGGAGATCACTCACCAATTACTGACAAAAGAGAAACATATTCAGTATAGAGAGATTCATGCAATTCAGTGCCTACTAATAACAAAAAAAACAGTGAGAAACAAAAGGAAAATTTAAAATTACTTTCCCCCGCATCCTCTTCTATCTCTTGTCCCCAGGCAGCACAGAGGTTTCCAGTAAGTTTATAACACTTCAACTCTGCCGCTCCCTCATTCTCACTCTTCCTTGCCTGCTCCAGCATGAGGTCTCCTCGGCAGAATGTTATTCTTCTCCAACTGCCCTCCATGGGCCTCTCCTGGGCTGCAGGGATCTTCTGTTCTGTGCATGGAACGCTTTCTGCCCATCTTTCTTCACTGACCCTGGTTTCTGCGGGGCTCTGTCTCACACTGTCTAACTCCTCTCTCCCAGCTGCTGTTGTACAGTTTTTCCCTTTGTTAAATCTTTTCTCTCTCAATGACACAGACAGTGTCAATCATAGGTTCTGCTTTGGGTAGCAGGGAGAAAAAGAAAAAAGAAAAAATCGATTTCCAGGACTGTGGATTCAATAAGATACATATAATTCAGGTGCTGTGCTAGTAACACTTAAAACTCTATCACCAGATTTTGCCATCTTAATCTTTTCATCGCTTTTCCCGTACAGTGCTTTAACATTTTAAAATACAAGTTATTATTGTTCATAAGATATTACTGAATGCTCCCATACTACTTAAAGCTTTCTTTAAAGCTTTCTTTGCCATTCTGTGTTTGTTATTTCTTATGTTTATTTCTGAGCCTGTCTCATTTGTTCTTTTCCTTATACTTACTGATTTTTCTTTGGAGCTCCTTCCCTGTTCTGTCAGATCAATGGGATAGAGCTGCCTCTGACTTACGCGAACTACTCCGTAAGCTACACAAACATACAGACAATTATTAGACTGAGAGGAAGATAAAAAGCTAATTTTAGCAATCAATTTCAAACTTCCCAGACTTTTATAACCAACATTTTTACTTGAATCCTTTTTGGAATTTTTGTTTCCAAAATTTTAGTAACATATCAAGAAGCATTAATAACATTTTCCATATAATTCTAAACAGGTAACTCACATAGTTTTATGTCTTTTCTGATTTTGTTTACCTTTCCGCTGTAAAAATTCTTTTGCTCTTCTCTAAAGAACAATTCAAGATGTGAACACATAAAATGCAAAACTGATTATTAACATACAATTGCAAAGATCTCTCATGTAGTTGAGAGATTATCAGCCTGTAAAGCTGAGTAAATGACATGAAAACTGGTCACTAACTGGCAGATTTTTAAAGTGTACTTATTTTACACTGAAAATCTTGGTCTAACAGCAGAAAAGAAATATACTGTTCCTATGGAACCACAACATTAGTGTTTGTCAAATAAATGGTATAACTCTCTAATATTCCAAATTAACATTTATTAAAAAAAAATAAAAGCCTAGTTTGCACAGTTAAAACTTAAGCAAAATCTTTGTTAGTACTGATTACTTTTATCTGATGTTGTGCACGTCATCTTAATGCTATTTTGTGTTCTTAGAGCTGACACTTCAGTCTTCCTCACGCATAACTGGGGAGATCCTGAATCTTCATTAGAAATGATATTTTATTTGTAGTGCAGTGGTTATTTTCTTGCTTTCTTTGCCGTGAGGAGAAAGATGGCCTGCTAAACAGCCTGGCTTATATTTTTACATTTCTTATGATAATTTGCTCAATTTAATTGCTTATAAACACTGCATCTTTTGGTGTTTGAGAGTCTCTAGAATATCTGAAACAACTGAGATGGATTTTTGGTATTAAAAAGGATTTGTCTTTCAGCCTCTTCAATTAATGAGCAGAGACCAAATACTCCACAATATATATGTAACACTAAGTATGTTTCTTTGGACTAAAGACTTTGCAATAAATCTTTGCTGTTTTTCTTTCTCTCCATTTGCCACTTCTTAATGGACATACAATGTCTAATCCCCTTTCATCATCAGATACAATTACTTTGCAGCTAAAAAGCAATTTCTGTTTTCAGTGACTTTCTTCTGACTCTAAAGAATTACAGTATGTGCCTGAAAATACAGAGCTCAAATAGATGAAATCTGACATTGCATTGAATTTTCTGTTCAGTCTATGAAATGGAAGTCAAAAAAAGAAAAAAAAAATAGTGCTGTCAAGTTGAAGTACTAAGTGTTGTGGTAAAACAAATAAAAATCATGCTTGTTGATTCTCACTGAAATGTAATTATCTTCAAAATTTTTTTCAAGTTCATTTTTAAACTAAACATTGCAATTTAAAATGAAAAATTGCCGCACAAGTCTTAAAATAATTGGTGCACTTATTTGAGAAACATGTTTTGGCATTTTGAAAGGAAGATGCATCTTTATTAAAATTTAACTTTATTTTTTGTTATTATTGAAGAAACAAAAAACACAAACCTCTCCTCTACCTTTTTTTCTGTCTAAACTATTTATAGAATTCCATTTGAAACTCCACATTACTTTGATCACTTATGAAATTTCAGTTTTTGTAGATTTGCCATTCATTCTAAAAACCTCTCTCCTGAAAGAATCATTAGCATTGATTTTACCAGTTTTATGTCCTCAGAAGTATGTCTGTGAAGAAGTCTGATCCCTTGAATACTGTTCATACTCAATAATGGCTAGTTATTAAGGCTAAAAGTAATTTCCTGTATTCTGTCTATTAATTTATTAAGAATTGCCATAAATATAGAATGACAAATGCAGTAGTAATCCCTCTGTATAATTCAGAATGTTTTGTGCCTGCATCTTCCTACTTCAATAATGGGTCCCTAGTAGTAAAAAAACTGAGTCTTCTGTTTTCTCCTATTTTGAACCCATTACCAAAGCTTAAAAATATTAAATAACAATAATGGTGTCACCACTGTGCAGTCTTAGAAGGAAAAGGCATAGTAAGGCAAAAAAAAAAAAAAAAAAAAAAAAAAAAAAAAAGAAATGTCAGCAGTAGGAAAATCAGAAGAGAAATCACATAAAAATGGTGCAATGCCATGTGAAAATTCTGTCGGAAATGAGAGAGTTATAAGGATATACTTCCAGACAGGAGGAAAAAAAAAAAAAAAAAGAGAGAGAGAGAGAGAGAGAGAGAGATAACAAGAAGCCAAGAATTAAGTAAGTTGGAAACTTTTTTTTTTTTTTTTCCCCCAGAGTATCTTATGTCATATTTTGTATCTGTTTCCCTATACCTCATCTTTTTCTTACAACACAATGTGATGAACTTTAGGGTTTCCATTCTTCATCCTTTGATTCTTAAGCTTTACTAAAGCAGGGTTCATCTAAAGTAAATGTAACTAGAAGTTTGGTATGTATTCTAAATTAATCTGTAGGCATCCTTTGGAAACAACACTGTACCTCTTTAAACAGTTGATCTCATTTGTCTTAGGACACTGAACTTCCTCTGTTTGAAAAATCTGTTGTCTGTGAACCACTTTTATTAAATAAAATAATAATAATAAAAAGTTATATAATTGGCTTAACATAATTGGCTCAACATAAATGCTAATTCAAGTTTCTAAATCTGAGTACTGTCTGGTCAGCATTTATCTATGCCAGCATTTTTCATTCAGATTGATGTTGGATGCTGATTAGCCACTTACAATATCCTCATGTCTTCATTCAGGCTAATGGTAAATGACTGCATTATTTCTTGCCAGCAGCGAGACAGAGAGAAGAGAAGGGAGTGTTCTTTAGACCATGTAATGCAGTGATTATATCATGCAGACATAAACTTCTCATTTCCAATAAAAGTCAGGAAAGCACTGTTCCATCTGATTCAGGAGATATGTTGTTCCTTTTGAATTATAGAAAACACTTGAGTTCATTAGTCAATACCCTAAAATGGAAGAGTGAACTCTAATCTCCAGGAATATTCTTAAAATATTCTTAAAGTATTTAATGATGATGATTATTACATGTGAAGTAATTCCAACAGTCTTAATAGCCACTTAACAAGTTAACATCTTTAACACAATGACTGCTTGCTAATCTGCTTGTTGTGAAATGATAAAAACAATGCTTAAATTATATCTGAAGTAATTTTTTTGTATGCATTTAACAAATATTCACTATTAAAGGTAAACAGTTACTGGTATTTGTGCAGTACATTTAATAACAGTTATCCAGACTCTATTGATCTCACTTTTACAAAGGGGCCCAGGGCAGAACTTGCTTTTTGGTTTGAATACAAGTCAATTTTAGAGAATAAAAATGTGTTGATTTGCAAAGCTTCAGCTGAAAGCTTTATGTGACAAGTCGAATGTACTAAGAACTGAAAGTCAGAAAACTGAAAATATTCTGATAAAAAAAAAATCTGAGGACCTCTAGGGAGCATACTTAAGATAATAAAATAGTAACAAAAATAATAAATAATATAGAATTATGTATCCATACTGTGCGCAGAGGGGTGAAAAGAAAGAAAAAAAAAGAAGCAAATACACACAAAAGAATAACTACCGGCTGTCTTGTTACCTTTATTACAGATAGCTGACGTGATTTGCATACAGGCTCTGTATTCACATTAATCATGAATCATCATAATAAATATATTTTTGATAAACATATTATTTGAAATTTTAAAAAAAGATAATGCAAGATCAACCGTATGTAGATATAGTTGCCATGATTAGTCATATCAATCTATGTTCACTTATTCAAATGGTATATCCAATTAATTAAATATCTGAAGTTCATTATAACTTAATGTTCATTTCACTGATAAAGATAAAATTAAATATTTCCATTAGAAAATTAATATTAATGTGTATACATTATCTGTTGGCATACATCTTTGATGGAATATTGTTCTGCAACAAGTTTACCTCAAAAGAAAAATTTAAAAATCATATTTTTTCAGAATAGATATGATAATAAAATGTACCTAATTTACTTACAGCTTCATTCAGTCCCTCCACAAACACGTTGCTTAATGAACTCCAAATGCACAAACATGCCCAATTATACATTTATTTTTAATAGAAGAAACATTTTTGCATGTTATTATGAATATGAAAATTATTATTATTATGAATTATTATTATTATGAATATGAAAAGCAGCATACCTTTCAGTAGTTTTACATATAATCAATATATAAACATAGCTCAGTAGCCCTACCAGAACTACCTATAACCAAATAGGGTTAAATATGCCTAACAATATAACTAATTAACACTTGCTGAAAAGATAAGATGAAAGTGTGAGGAAATATATGGATAAAAAACCTATATTAAAATCCACTGGTCCTATTAGAAAGAGCTGAGCAGTTGAAATACAAGTATGCAAAGCTATTTTAGGCTTATCTCTTTAGATATATCTATATTTTAGGTTAATTTCAACAAACAATCCTTCTGCTATTAAGTGGACTTACACAGCGTTCTCTGCATTTTCAGTTTGTATGTTTACCAGGATAACATGTTAGAACTGTTGCTTGATGTTTGATATCATTCTATTTTTAGGATTTGAAGACTATTTATTTCCCTTGTGGTTGGTCAGAATGTAAAATAATGACTAATGGCATTATATATGGCAGTAATCAGTGAATTATCTGAAAAAACTCTGGTATTGTATACTAATTCAGGACAAAAAGTCTTTTGCAAACCATTATCACAACACAAACTATACAGATAAGACTAGTACATTTGGTTTCAAAGTGAGAAATGGAAATATAATTTTTTTTTTTTTTCTGCAGACTACTTCTATGAGTAACATTTCAGCTGCAGTTGGAGGGAGTCCCATGGTATCATAACAGAAATGTCTGAAAACAGAATGCATAAAAAGATCACAATTTATTGAAGAAAATCTAGGAGAATGTTTCCTGAGGTACTTATTTTCTGAGAGGTTAAAGGTGACATGACAAAACATTGATCTTGAATGCCCACATTTTTCTAGTTTATTTTAATCTATGCAATTTTCTGGATATTGTTTCTTTTAAACTCAGAACATTATTGACTTGAATTTCATCTTATTTAAAATCAAAGATAGAAAATTTGGATGTTATTTCATTAATATAATTCTGCCCCTGAAGTTGTATGCAATGATATTAAAAATAAATTGATATATAACTTATTTGGAGATTGTGCTTAAAAATCTAATGTGTGTCTTTAAAGAAATGCAGTATAGTGTTTCTTGTTGGAACAAAGTCAAATTTAGACATTAAATGCCTACAAAATGGGAAAATTCTTAGTCTTGCAGAGAAAATTGGAAACTTAGTATGCTTCTGACTCTCCAAATCCCAGAAGAGATAAACATTTTTTGTTCAATTAGGATTTCTGCCATAGCAAAAAAGACCGTTATAGAATAAATTTGTTCAGTCATTGTAATAAGTAGTAGTAATACGATTTAGCTGGGAGTCAAATGCAATACCTAATTACGATGTACAGACATTGTTTACTACAAGTTGCTGGTTATTTTATTTAAATGCTAAAACATTAAAAACTGGAAGAACTCAGTTTTTCCCTTTTCTCCTTAGCATTCTAAAACATTAAGCTACAGAGGCCTCTCCACAAATACTATCTCCTGTTTTATTATGTTGGCCCATGACATCAGAGACAGAGGTTGGTGATATGTCAATAAAGACTGAACCTTCCTATTAATATTCTGTTGTGCTTTGTCGCTGTGCAAGAGCTGGCAGCAGAGGGCAGTCTGACAAAATGGCATTTGACACGGAAATGAGTATGTCACAGGTGTGTTATTGAATTCCTCCATCCGAAATTAAAAATGGTACCCACAGATATTCATCAACACATTCTGAATGTTTATGGAGACCAAGCAGTGGATGTGAGAACAGTGAGGTGGTGTATTGTGCACTTCAGCAGTGGTGACAGCAACATGAAAAACAAGCCAAGTTCTGAATGACCATGCGTTGCTGTCATACAACAAAATGAAGAGGCTGAGAGAACTGGAATTGTTTAGCCAAAAGAAGAGGAAGCTCAGGAGATGCTATTGCTCTCTACAACCATCTATTGGCCTATTTATTTACAGGCAGTCAATTACAATTTATTTGACCAGGCAGTCAGGAAGGTCAGCTTAGAATGCATCCAGCACAACTTTGCTAGCAGTGCAAGGAAGGTAATTGTCCTGCTCTACACTGCACTGATGTGGCCTCACCTTGAGTACTGTGTGTAGCTTTTGGGGTACCACAGTACAATAAGGACATAAAACTATTAGTGTCCAAAGGAGGGCTACAAAGATGATGTAGGATCTAGAGTGGAAGATGTATAAGTAATGCCTGAAGTCACTTGATTTATTCAGCCTAGAGAAGAGAAAATTGAGGGGAGACCTCATTGTGGCCTATAGCTTCCTGATGATGGGGATTAAAGGAGCAGCACTGATCTCCTATTTCTGGTGACTAGTAATAGGACACCATAGAACAGAATGAAGCTGTGACAGGGGAGGGTCAGGTTAGATATCAGGAAAAAGTTCTTTACTAAGAGGGGCTCAGGCACTAGAACAAGCTCCTCAGGGCAGTGGTCACCAAGCTTGTCAGAGTTCAATAAAGGTCTGCAGATCACTCTCAAACATATGGTCTGATTTATGGATAGTCCTATGTGGAGCCATGAGGTAAACTCAGTGATTCCTTTTGAATTAAATAGTTTAAGAAAAATATTTTTTGTAAATGAAAAAAAAAAATCATATCACTAGGCTTCTATATGTAAGCTTATATTGTCTAGACTTCAGCAAAGCCTTTGACTTTGTTTCCCACAGTATTCTCTTGGAGAAGCTAACTCTTGGACAGATACACTTGTTGCTGGATAAAGAACAGGCTGAATGGTGAGGACCAGAGAATGGTGGTAAATGGAGTCATATCCAGCTGCAACTGGTCATGAGTGGTATTCCCCAGGGGTTGGTACTGGGGCCTGTCCTGTTCAGTATCTTTAGTGATGACCTGGATGAGGGCATTGAGCGCACCCTCAGTAAATATGCAGATGACACCAAGTGGGCAGGATGTGTCAATCTGCCTGGGGATAGGAAAGCCCTATGGAGGGATCTGGACAGGCTGAACAGCTGGGCTGAGGCCTATGAGATGAAGTTTAAGAAGACCAAGTGTTGAGTCCTGCACTTTGGCAACAATAACAGAGTGTCTGGAAGACTGTGTAGAGGACCTGGAGGTATTGACTGACTCTTAGCTGAACATGAGTCAGTAGTGTGCCCAGGTGGCTAAGAGGGCATGATGATAATGACATCATGGCTTGCATCAGAAATAGGGTTGCCAGCAGAAGCAGGGAAGTGATCATCCCTCTTTGGATGTGGTGCTCAGAGATGTGATTTAGCAATGGGCTGTTAGAGGGTTGCTCAGGAGTGATCTTATCTCTACAACTACATGAAAGGAGGTTGTGTTGAGGTAGGAGTCGGCCTCTTCTCTCGTGTAATTTGTGATAGGATGAGAAGAAATGGCTTCAAATTGCACAGGGGGAGATTCAGGTTGGATATTAGGAAATACTTCTCCTCCTAGAAAGTGGTCAGAAGGTGGAACAGGCTGCCCAGAGAGGTAGTAAAGTCACTGTTGCTGGAGGTGCTCAAGAAACATTTAGATTTTGTACTGAGGAAAATGTTTTAGTGGAAAATATTGGTGATGGGTGGAAGATTGGACTGGATGGTCTTGTAGGTCTTTTCGAATCTTGGTGATTCTGTGGTTCTATGAATATAAATGTTTGAAAAACATAGTTCACGTGTATACTCCCTGCAGCATTTTACTTAAGAAGCATTTTCCATGCTTTATGCAGAGTTTGATGCATGATATTCATGATGTTTCATATATGTGCATGCCAATCCTGTTTCAGATCAAAGATGTATGTTTAGTGACAGAGTACATGAAACAAAAAATGGAAGTAGTCTCCTCAATAGTCTTTCAAATTCTGACACAATTTCACTACCATTACATCAATTAAAAGAAAAACTCCTGCTCCCACTTACATCTAGTGCAGTTAAAGGTCTATCACAATCTCCCTGTACCTATCTCCCGTGACTCTTACCTGCTTTACAATGTCTGTCCACTTGATCTTGTAGAGATTGATGTAGAGACAGATGAATGAAGGGGAAAATAACTTTATGTTATCTACCTTGTTTGAGATTAGTTATGTATCCTAAAAGAGTGAGATAATTTCTATTGACTCTTTCTAGATATTTTTTAAGAATGTTTATATTAGTATCTTTCCCATGTAGAGCAGCATATAAGCATAAAAAACAAACACCAAAAAAAAAAATAAAAATAAAAATAAAAAATCAGTGTATGTTGAAATAAAATCACTGGACCAGATTATTCACTGAGACTGTTTGGAAGAAAACAAAGGAGTGAGGAAAAGAACAGTGTGTCTATTTATGGGAATTTTGAATGTAATTTAATTTTCCATATTCCTACTTTACTGACCTGTAGTTTGGAAAGTGTTAGAAATAGACTGTAAAACATAGCTTATAAAGTGCTGACAAATTTATGTGGAGACTTTAGTGTGTGACTCTAAAACAGACAAGTTTTTGCTACTTATATTCTCTGTGACCTATAGCAAATTATATATAGTTACCTTTGAGAGTATATGGCTTATATTTCTATGAGAAAATTAAAGGAAAAAGCTCTTTACCTAAGATAAAAGCTGTAAACATATGAAAGATTGCAAGGTTCCTGAGTTTTACTGTAGTAAAGAGAGAAACACAGAAACGCAATAATGTGTGGGTTGGAAGGAACCACTAGAGGTCATTGAGCCAAATCCCCCGCTAAAGTAGGTTCACTACAGCAAGTGACAAACCACATCTTTTAGAAAGATAACATAAATGATTCTTGCAATACCTGTTAATTATTACTCATAAACTAAAAGCAGAAAGAAGATATCTTCTAGATTTTACTTGATTTTTTTAAAAGGCTGTTCTTTTCAAACTATTAAGTACATAATGGTTCATAATTCATTATCATCAATATGAGTTAAGAGAAGGCAGTGAGTGGAAAGCATAGTCTAAAGATTCCCCTCCCTTCCCCTCCTGTTCTGTCCCCTCCCCTCCCCCTTAATGATTTTTACATGATAAGGTCAGATAGTGTTGTTGAACTCAGTGACTGTATTTGTCCTTGAGTCATCTTCCAAGGACTTATTGAAAGTATAGCGTTAAAACATCACTTTCTCATGACATGAAGTAGGGTTTATTTATTTGTTTGTTTGTTTGTTTGTTTGTTTGTTTATTACAAAATTGCTCTGTGCACCATACAATTTCTGAAGTAAAGAGAACAGTCTATTTGTTTATTTAAGTTATTCTTTGTTTGCCTGCTTATGATTTAATTATTATTCCTGGAATGAATGAACACTGAATACATTACATTATAACCCTTAGAGCTTTATACATCCCAATTTTTATCTGAAGTGTTACAAACAAATTTAAATATTGCACCATTAAAATAATCCAGTGTGACTGCTTGAATTGTGTATTGATAGTACATGCTCTCATGATTGTGTTTACTTGTAAAATATTATAATGTAAAATCAAATAGACGATTAAAGTTCACAAATGTGTGGAAAATACATTACCAACATGACATTGTAATTTAGTGATAAATATTGAATGTTAACATTGCAGTGGCCTTCAGCCAGTGAATTTTTCTGTGCAGATGGTCTCAGCACCTGCAAGCTATTGGAAGGTACTATTTTTGAAATCTATGTTTAGATCTCATGAGAAGGACTATTGTTTGAATGTTAATGCCATGCCCAGAAATTCTGGCTTGTAGCACTTATTTCTACTATGACTAGACTAAGTTTTGTTTAATTCTTTTCAAAAAGTGTTCACAGTGGAAATTCTCATTGCTTAAAGAAAAAAATCTCAACAGAGACTGGCTGAATTTAAAAAAAAAAAAAAAAAAAAAAAAAAAAAAAAGTCTCAAATACTCAAATGTTTGTATATTGCACCATCACTGATACCTGTTCAAATGGGGTTCAACATGTATGCTATGTCTTACTGCTGCTTTGTACCAGCTGTTTTGAATTCACTTGATGCAAATTTAGTTATTATATTATATTATCCTATCCTATCCTATCCTATCCTATCCTATCCTATCCTATCCTATCCTATCCTATCCTATCCTATCCTATCCTGTATTACATTAAGAGTTTAAAACAAAGACAAGTGTGTACTATGTATTCCAAAACAGCTTCATTGTTACATTGCAATGTTATTTCTGCATCAGTAATGACATTAAATGGCAAGTATCATTTAAAACTAGTTAATGAAGTTATCACATATTTGAATTTCCAATTCAAATTCTGCGGAGAGTTATATTTATCCGTATTTTATATTTCATTATGCTCTATATCTCCAACAAGAATGAACTAATTATTTCATATTTGATGTAATCAGTAGCTGATGATTCTTCTAAAAGCCACCCATGCTTGTTCTTATTAACACCATTTTTCTCATTTCCTCTTATTCATTTTATGCCCATTTCGTAAAGAATGGACATCAGTGAACTGCTTATGACAAAATGATTTATTTAACACCAGTTAGTGAAAAGGGAATTTTAAACTTGCATTCAAAACGCAAATGATTAAATATGTAATTGTTTAAACATGGTCCCTTCCAACCATGGCCATTCTGTGATTCTGTGATTCTGTAAAGCAGCCATTAAAGTAATGTTAATTTATTTTTTATTTTCTATTTTTTTAATTGTGCCATATGCATTCTGAGAATTGTGCTCATAGAATCATAGAATCATAGAATTACAAGGTTGGAAAGGAACTACAAAATCATTTAGTTCAACCATCCTCCCATTACCATTGCTACCACAAGCCACTAAACCATATCTCGCAGCTCCTCATCCAGGCACTTCTTGAACACTGCCAGGGACGGCGAGTCCACCACCTCCCTCCTCATTGTGCTCCAGACCTCTCATCAGTTTTGTTGCCCTTCTCTGGACACGTTCCACTTCCTCAATGTCTTTCTTGTAGCAAGGGGCTCCAAACTGAACACAGTACTCAAATTGCAACCTCACCAGTGCTGAGTACAGGGGGATGATTACATCTCTGCTTCTGCTGGCCACACTATTTCTAACACAGGCCAGGATGGCATTGGCCCTCTTGTCCACCTGGGCACACTGTCAGCTCATGTTCAGCCAAGTATCAACCAACACCCGCATGTTCCTTTTCTCTTCACAGTCAACCAGCTACTAATTCCCAAGCCCATAGTGCTGCATAGAGTTATTGTGGCCAAAGTGCAGGACCTGGCACTTGGCCTTGTTGAATCTCATCCCATTCACCTCAGCCCAGCAATCCAGCTTATCTAGATCCCTCTGAAGGGCCTCCCTACCCTCAGGAAGATCAACACCACCTCCCAACTTGGTGTCATCTGAAAACTTAGTGAGGGTACACTCAATCTCCTCCTCTAGGTCATCAGTAAAGATATTAAACAAGATGGGCCTCAGAACCAACCCCTGGGGGACACCACTTGTAACAGGTTGCTAGTTGGACTTAGCTCCATTAACCACTACTAGCTGGGCACGGCACTCCAGCCAGTTCCTTACCCAAAAAAGGGTATATCTGTCCAGGTCAAGGGCAGCCAGTTTCCTCAGGAAAATACTGTGGGAGACCTTGTCGAAGGTTTTACTGAAGTCTAGGTGGACTACATCAACGGCCTTTCACTCATCTACCAGTCTGATCACCCAGTTGTAGAAGAAGGCAAGGTTGGTCAAGCACAACCTGCCTTTCACGAACCCGTGCTGGCTGGGCCTGATCCCCTGGACACCACGCACATGCCGTGCAATCTCATCCAAGATTATTTGCTCCATTACATTCCCTGGTACTGAGGTCTGGCTGACAGGCCTGTAGTTCCCAGATACTTCTTATGGCACTTCTTGTAAATGGGAGTCACATCGGCAAGCCCCCATTCCCTGTGGGACCTCTTCAGATAACCAGGAGTGCTGATAGATGGCAGAAAGTGGTTCTGCAATCACATCTGCCAGCTCCCTCAGCACCTGAGGAGCCCATCCTGTCCCAAGGACCTGTGACAGTTCAGATGAAGGAGGAGCTCTCTGCCTATTAAGGGCAGATGTAAAGAAGGCATTGAGGACCTCAATCTTATCCTCAGTGGTCACACTCCCCGCTGCATCTAGTAAAGGATGGAAAATCTTCTTGGTTCTTCTCTTACTGTTTATATACTGTAAAATGATTTGTTATTCTCTTTCACTGCAGTGGCAAATCCGAGTTCAAGTTGGGCTTTTGCCTTCCTAACTTCCTCCCTGCATAACTTAGCAACTTCCTTGTAATCTCCAGATTTCATCATGAGATTCATATGAACAAATGTATTTATGATCAGAATACTGAAAACAATCAGATTTATACTGAAAAGAGGGAAAATTATGATTCCTTCCCAGGAAGGGGTGACAGCACTCATGGATCTAATGCTACCAAAGACATTAGTGTCAAGTTTAAAATGAAAAGAAATTCACATTGAATCATAGCGGCATAGCTCCCTAAAGCATATTTAGATGACAAATTAGCCAGCTATTCAAACTTATGTATAAGTGCACTGGTACAAAGGTAAAAAATGTGAATATCACACCTTCATCTGTTTATGGAACTTCTCTGATGGAAAAAAAAAAAAAAAGAAGAAGAATTACATATGGTTTTGTTTCTGTTCTTTTTTCCCCGTCCTTTGGGTACTATTAGCTTTTTGTAGGCTAACACAAACAAAACTAAAAGCACTTGGTTACATGTTGGAAAGTGATGAACAAATCATTTTAGGATATGAAAAGAACATGTTTAAATTTTGTATCTTTTCTCATTTCTTCTCTTTTTCAGTTTCTGTTTTTGTTTGTTTGTTTGTTTTGTGGGCTTGTTTTGTTTTCTTTAATTATCTTTTACTTTCTGGCTGAACAGCCTGGTAAGACTGATAGGAAGATAGGAAGTCCTGTTATGTGTCTAAATCCAAACATGACACTCTTAGACCTCACACAGTTATTGTTTTTACCCCTTTGATATCTCACATATATCAATCTCTTTGTTGGTAGCCTTCAACAAAGGTTATGAAGAGATCTCTTATTTCTGACATCATAACTCCATAATATATGTTGTATCTTCCTGAAGTGTAAAAATAAATGTATTTTGTTAAAAAAAAAAAAGTACAGAAAAATGTATATAAATTGAATATACATTTATGTGTTTAACATGAAAACATAAAAAATAATTATATTCTCAGGGATTTATATTATTGTGAACAAAATATCAAGTGGTGGCAGTATTCTTCAGTTTCATCAAACAGACAGAAATCCAACTAATAACTAGGAGTACTGACTGAAAATATTTTCCAAAATCTTTATGTATGTTATCCAAAGAAAAAAATAATTAGACAACTTTTCCCATTCTTATAACTCCCTTTAGTATGTATTTACAACTATGCACAAGTCTTCCATTTTGTATTTTTGCTTCTCCATGGAGGAATCGATACAGTGCTAGGATCTGTGTAGTAAAAAATGTGGCATAAATACCAGTAGTCTCTTTATTCTTATTCTGACAGTCTTTTTATTCTCCCATTAATGTAAACATGAATGCCATTTGTTTACCTATATATATATATATAAAAGACCTAATTCATCTTTATGAACTCATAAACAAGCACACAAAAAAGTAAAAAAAACTTTCTAGATAAAACATTTTTGATAGATTTTAGTGTACTCCTGAGAAGTTTAGTTACATTGTGGAAAGAAGGATTAAATACAAAATAGCAGAAATTTCATTGTCACTATGCTGCCCTTGAACATTTCCAGTTGTGACTAAGATGTTTTAATTATATATAAGCACCTTTTTTTTTTTTCTCTCTCTTTTTATCAAGTAATCAGAGAATTTCTCACTTTCTCCAAAGTAGAAAGACAATACATATTTTCTAGCTGAAATATATGTATATTTACGACAAAGAAAAGAGAGAGCTAAAATTACATTCGCAACCACTGTATTAATTGTTTTTTCCTTTACAATCCACAAATACTTTGTAACAAAAAAACACCATCATACAATGTTACACCTCTCCGTGCAGATCTGGAAAATGGGGGAGCAGTGTGAGTTGCCTCATAGAAGATATAACAGACGCTTCCAATCACAAAATAGTTTGTGTGGACTTTCACATATTCCAGAATCTTAACAACTATTAAAAGTTTCTGGGAATTTTCTGCAAGAATAATCTTGTTATATAGAATATTATTTCATTCTGGTACTAATTCCATAGAAATTTCAATTAAAGCCAGCAATTTTTTTCAAATAAAATTGTTGTTGGGAATAAGAAAGTAATAAAACAAGGGAGTGAGGTGATGAGACTGTCTGACAAGGAAGAATAAGAGAGAACAGGAAGGCTGAATCACACAACTTTTCATTACTTGGCTCTTCCTCTGTTTAAGATTGAAAAATGGTTAATTTTTAAAGTCTAAATGTCTAGTTTTTAGAATTTTGTTTCTCAAAGGCAGTCATTAAAACTGATGTCTTCATAATGCAAGACAGCATTCCAAAGAAACCTCTATCTTGATTTTTGTTTATTTTCTTGTTTATTCTTTTCAGAAATGATGCTGTTCTTAATGTGGGGAGGGAACTGGAGGAAAATGGAGACAGGACAAGAGGAAATGGCCAGAAACTGGAGCATAGGAAGTTTCACACAAGAACTTCTTTACAGTGAGGGTGATGGAGCATTGGAACAGGCTGCCCAGGAGGGTTGTGTAGTCTCCTTCTCTGGAGATATTCAAGACCCCCCTGGACACCTACTTGTGTGACCTGGTGTAGGGACCCTGCTTTGGCAGTGGGGTTGGATTTGAAGATCTCTGGAGACTCTGTGATTCTGTGAGTCTGTGATTTTTTATTTTATTTTTTTTCTTTTTCAGGAAGCTTGACATGTTCAGTTGAGAAGAAATTTAGTTTCCCTGTTATTTTCTGCAGAGATACGTCTATGTAATCTGTCAAACATCAGCAGTGCTATTCAGCCATCTGAGGCAACTAAAGACAAAATAGCTCAGGCACTAGAAGTCTCTACTGCTTATCTTACTTGATACACCATCTAAACTCTTGTGGATTGTTTTTTCAAGATATCTTTGTTTTTAGATACCTACATTATTTCATGAGGGAATAACTCTTTAGATATAACTCTTTACAGAGCTTATGTAACTCCACAAAACATTTGTTTGCTAAGCCTGTTGAGTTTCAAAGCATTTAGGACAAATAAACAATTCAGAAAGACATTCTGATATATAAATCTAAATTGAATCTTTGTTGTAGATGTCCAATCCCTGTATATGTTCAAGGCCAGATTGGATAGGGCCCTGGGCAGCATGATCTAGTGCCTGATTTAGAGACTCGCAGCCTTGCCACAGCAGGGAGGGCTGGAAAAACATGATCTTTGAGGTCCCTTCCAACCAAGATATTCTATGATTCTATGATTATAAATATTAGCTTTAGAGGTCTTGAAGTTGATAATTGCAACTAGCACACCTTTTGCAATTTACTGTCTGTAAAATGCTTATGGTTTAAGTAAGCAATCACAAAATTCAAGTGAAATTTTGAACCCTAACCCATGATATGATTAGATGCTGTAAATACTAAATAGGTAGCTGTGAAAAAGAAAAAGAAAAGTTTATAGTATGTATTATATATGTATACACAAAACATGTATGTATATATGTATAGTATGTATGTATGTATTTTTTGAACAATCTATTTGATATTACAATGGGAAGTATAGCAAATTAATCAGTGCTGAGTTTGTTGCTACTGCAGGTAAATTGCTTTTGATACTTGAACTTCCATATATATTACAATATATTTCTGCTTTTATAGAACAAGTATAATAATAGATTAATTGAAAAAGTTACAAAGAATTGGATTATTATGTTCATTAGAAGGAGAACAAGGTCAGAGATCTATATTTTTATTCCAAACTTTAGCATATGTAGCACCAGTGCTCCCTTAAGCTATTTATCATCATATTATTTTTTTCTCCATTTTTTTTTTTTTAATAATTTTGTTACTTCCTTTTAGCTTTTTGTATGTAGTTGCTTTAATTGCTAGTTTTTATTTCTTGGCTTACCAGTGTGATGCTAATGCAATTAAAGATTTTAGTCATTTTAAAGACATTAAAATATTAATATGTCTAATTGTAAGGAAGTATGTTTCATCAGAGAAGCAGAATGGATTATGAAAACAATGCAAAAAGAAAAGGAAAAACATAAATAGATATTCACAGTAGGAAATCTCTTTTGTTTTTATTCCATTTGTAGGAAAAATATATTCAAATTTAGAAGCTTCTCTGTGAAGTCAAGCAAATTTAAATCAGAAATGAATGACTTTTTATCCACCTAATATTCCATAGAACTCTTCATTTCTATTTGTCTTAAAATAAATGTTTAATACATTTCTAACTACATGTCACATCTGAAATTGATACTTATTCAGATTAGTTCTGTTTGTTTGTTTTTTAATAAAGGAGGCCAGATATGTTTCCATTTGATCATTGTTGTTGGTGAGTCAGTATAGTTTTTCATTGTTTTTCCTGTCTAAAACACCAAAACAATATATAAAATTTTAAACAAAAGTTTTAGAAATAATTTAATTAAAGGCTGACCTAATTTGAAACTGGTTTGCAGCCAGCTGAATGCAGAAGTAAATTTGAAACAACTATTCAATGGTGTGTTCAGTAAACCGAGGATTTTTCCATTGGAATCAGAGACTGGAAGTCCAATTTTCCAACAGATGCATGAAAATAGGAAATAGACAGTAAGAATTTGCCAATATTTTAAAATATTAATGAAGTCAGTCCCACTTTTAAGAAAAGGAGAAAGGAAGATCCGGAGAACTAAAGACCAGTGAGCCTCACCTCTGTGCCTGGGAAGATCATGGAGCAGGTCCTCCAAGAAGCTATGTTAAGACACATACTGGACAAAGAGGTGATTCGAGATAGCCAGCATGGCTTCACCAAGGGCAGATCTTGCCTGGCCAATCTGGTGGCCTTCTATGATGGAGTGACAGCCTCAGTGGATAGGGGAAGGACGGTGGATGTCATCGTCCTGGACTTCTGCAAAGCCTTTGACATGGCCTGTCACCACATCCTTCTGTCTAAATTAGAGAGGTATGGATTTGAAGGATGGATTGTTCGATGTACTAGGAATTGGCTGGCTGGATGCAGCCAAAGGGTTGTGATCAATGGTTCCGTGTCAAGGTGGAGGCCATTCACAAGCAGTGTCCGTCAGGGGTCAGTCTTGGGACTGGTGCTCAACATCTCCATCAACGACATAGACCATGGCATCAAGTGCACCCTCAGCAAGTTTGCAGACCACTGAGGTGCAGTCAACACACTATAAGGAAGGGAAGTTATCCAGAGGGATAGGGAGAGGAGGGAAAAATGGGCCCATGTCATGGTTTTACATTTTTTGTTTTTTTTTTTCAGGTTTCAGTATTCCAAATCAAAACATAATGTAGAGTATGGGGCATTAAAGTGTTAACGCCCCAATTCCAGGTACCTATCCCTGTACATTACAGAAATCATGTGATCTGGCCCTTCTGGATGGGGGGTGGTCTCTTACTGCCTTGCAGTGGGTGCTGGAGGGTGCTTTCCTAGCCGTTCGAAGCTGTTCAGGTTTGACTTGATCCTGGGAACTCTCTCTCTCATCTTGCCTGATTTATTAGCCTCAATTTCAATTAAATTGTATTATATTGTGTTATCTTGTATTCCAGTATCATACTAAAATAAGTTTTCCTCTATAGATTTTTGCCGCTGTTTTTTCCCTCCCTCCCCCCCCCCCTTCCTTCCAATTTTGGGGGGCGGGGGGGGGGGGGGGGGAGGGCAGGGGCCTACTGCCCCCCATCACAGGCATAGATTGATCTAGTCAACTCAGTGATGTGACAGCCCATGAAAACCTAATGAGGTTCAATAGTGCCAAGTACAGGGTACTGCATTTGGGTCGGGGCAATCCCAGGTATTTATACAAACTGAGGGAAGATCTCCTTGAGAGCAGCCCTACAGAGAAGGACTCGAGGGCCCTGGTAGACAAGAAGCTAGACATGAGACAGCAGTGTGTGCTTGCAGACCAGAAGGCCAACTGTGTTCTGGGCTGCATTAAAAAAGGGGTGTCCAGAAGAGAGAGTGAGGTGATTATCCCCGTCTACTTGGCTCTTGTGAGACCCCATCTGGAGTATTGCATCCAGGCCTGGGGCCCCCAGTACAGGAAGGATGTGGAGCTCTTAGAGCAGGTCCAGATGAGGGTCATTAAGATGATCAGAGGGCTGGAGCACTTCTCTTATGAGGAAAGGTTGAGGGAACAGGGCTTGTTTAGCTTGGAGAAGAGAAGGCTCTGGGAAGACCTCATTGTGGCCTTCCAGTACTTGAAGGGAGCATACAAACAGGAAGGGAGCATATAAACAGGAAGGGGAATGGCTGTTTATGAGGGTGGATAGGTTGCCCAAGGAAGTCGTGGATGCCCCATCCCTGAAGGCATCAAGCATTCAAGGCCAAGCTGGATGTACCTCTGGGCAGCCTGGTCTAGTGGTTGGTGATCCTGTTGCATAACAGGGAAACTGAAACTAGATGATCACTGCGGTCCTTTTCAAGTCAGGTCATTCTATGATTCTAATATAGAGTTCTCACCTTCTCTCTGAATTCTGTACATTTCCTCTGTATCTATTATGCTTTAAAGGCTCAGGTTTAAAGATTCATTAAGTATCTATATAAGGAAGGCAGACTTAACATCTGTCACATAAAAAGCAAAGAATAGCCCTCAACCTCTACTGTTGTCAGGGGATCCACACTGCTTTCTGGAGTCATTCTGTCAGCTGTGTACAGAAAGTCCACAATAACTATTCTTCTAATAAGTGCATACAACTTTTAGAGAAAAAATTGGGCTTTGTAAGTGAAAGCATTTCAAGACCAAGCAAGCCATTCTGTGGAAAGAATAGATTTTACAAATCTGCTCTTTTCCTGGCGATTAATTTTTGGCAAGGATGCTAGTTATAACCTAGATATTGATAAAGGCACTGTGATCATTACTGAAATCAAGACACTTGGGAGAATCAGACTGTTGAACACCAACAGTAAAAATTTATGTATGTCCTGACTCTCTACTGTCCTACTGTGTACTCTTTTGCATGAATACATTAATCAACTATGAACAAAACTTAAAAAAAAAAAAAAAAAAAAAGAGATAAATAAAGACATATCACTTACATTCATTTTCCATTAAGAGGTTGTCCATTAAAAAAAAGCTGGTTTAAAGGTGTTTTTTTTTTTTTTTTTTTTTCTCTTTCTTTAAGAATGCTTTGGCAGAAAGAGGAAGAAAGGGAAATAAACAAAATGACCTCTTCGTGATTCTGTTGAACATCAACATTCAATTAATAGATATACTCTGGACTATTTCTAGATGTAAATCAGTTTCAGATCTCAGCTCCCCAAGTTACTATGGAAGAATATGTTTTATTGGGGACATTCACACAGAATAGTACAGAGAAAGGCAGAGAAGGAGATGAAACAAAATAGGCAGAATATATATATCATGATAAATGATAAATTTAAATTGATTTTTATGAATGTTTGCTTGTTCAGGCATAGAGTAGGCAGACATGCCAGTGTAAGAATAACTGAATGCAATTCTCCAAGACCCAAACATCTTGAAACAAAATAAATAGTCCAAAATGGCCTCATACTAGCATCTGGAATTTAATTTCAAATTGATGCATGTTTCAAAGGTATGTGAAAACATGTTTTATCTATTTAACTGCTTACAGATTGAGCACATATATAATGATGGCTAGGGTATGAATGAATTATAATAGGAAGAGAAGAGATATGCTTTGCAAAAACAGGATTGAAGTAATTCTTTTAATATATGAAATGCGTTTGGATAAAATAATTGTTTTTTTGTTGGTTTTGAAATGGAAGGTTTTAATTTCCATTTGGATTCTAGGATAGAAAATCTGAAACTCTGAATTCAACCTTAACTAATTTGCTGAGAGTTCAGAGGAAAAATAGAGTTTGGATACGATAATGTAATCTTCTTGCAAGAGCAATATACGACTAGCGATGAAGATAGAGTAGAACAGCATATAGATGTACACCTATAAACAGGTAAATATGAAATTTAAACCCTGCTAAACATTTACAATAAAATATGCAAATACACTACTATCAGACTTTTAAATTAGTCAAAAACAATTTCTAAAAAGGAAATTAACCACCAAATGATCATAAAATTAATAAATATATCAACTACCGAAAGAAAACCAAATGCAGCGTGGGTTAACGGAAAAAGTTATCATAAAGAAGAAAAAGAAGACCAGTCACTCTTGATAATGAGCCCTGAAGAGGAATAAAAGGAACTGATGTTCTCACTTCAGAAGGTGATGTATATCACTAGGTGTGGAGTGTTGCACTGTCTAGGCATCCCCACTGTAAAATCACAGAATTAACTCTGTGTTTCAGTGAAGTTTCAATATGTTTAAGGAGAAGGAAAAAAAAAAAAAAAAAAGGAAAGGGAAGGAGAATGCATGCAGCTGGGTTTCTCAGAGAGAGAGACAGATGTTCCATATTAGGTATAAATCAGGCCCTTTTCACTTACTTTAGACATAAAACCATTACCATTGCTTAGGTAAACAATAGACACTGTTAGACTAAACGTACTTCAGATACAGTCAACAGGTAATATTTGTTTTGACAAGTGTTTATTCCTCCGCCTTCATCATCTGCTTTCAGGAAAAGTGCAACTGACTTCATATGTGGATTGAAGGTCGTACCTGCATGAAGTTAAACAAGAATTCGTGGGTGCTTAAAAAATTCATACACTCAAAGCTTTAGTGTACCTTGCCTCCAGCTGACAGTCCAGTCAAATCTATGCTAACTGCTATGTAATACCTTCTATACAGACACAAATATATTGGTTACCTTAAAGTAACTCATTTCTTTTTAGCAATTTGAGTTCAAAAAGTCAGAAAGTATTTAGACAAAAGTGGAGCGTTTGATAATTTATTTCATGGGAGATTAAATCTTTCTACTTGGAACTTAAGCACAAAGTAGTGAATGTAGCTATTAAAGCACTTATTTTGAAAGCAGAGAAGAAAATTGCTTCATAACATTATGAAGCAGTCAATTACCTAAGAAATAGCAAACTAATTTGAAGATTTTATGGATTAAATGTGAAAGCTGGATCTTTTCCTCTTGATTAAGGAAAGGTCATTAAGAATACCTATTGCTCTTGCAAGGCATCTTTAAACATATAAAAATAAAGTCTTTTGCTTTAATAAACTTCCAGATGATACCCAAGACAAAGTGTCCAAACAATAAAACTAGATATTAATTCAAATGTCTCAAAAACAATCTTTAATTTCTATTCTAATAATGTGTTGCTTTGTTTACCGTTTGTAACTGAAGCATTCTTGGATTGCTTTTTCCTCCACAAAGTGTAATTAATAAACCCAAGTTTCAAAGACAGTATCAATTATTCTTCTGAATATGAGAAATTCATCATGAGTGCAAACCAACTGCTGCATTATATGATACTCAAAGCACCTTCAAAAAAAAAAAAAAAAAATTGTAGTTGAAAAGAAAAGCATTTTTCCTTTGGAGATGTTTGAAACTTGATTCGATGACAGTCTGGGCAACTTGATCTATACTGGTCCTATTTTGCAGAGGCATTTGAATAAGTTCATTTTCAGATGGTCCTATCTTGATTAATCAGAGCTAGGTAACAAATTGCCAGGTTGTAGAGATACATGTCTCAATAAGTATTATCCTAAGCCTTTTTTTTTTTAGTAGCATGAGGTTTGAAATGGCTTGGAGATGTGTTCTGATCTCTTGTTAAGTCCTCACAAAATAATCCAGGGGTCATTCTCCTGTATTTTAAATACCACAGTTTGAAGTTAGGATATGTCTATATCTGTCTAGATACTGATGTTGATTACTTTGAGTCTGGAGTATCTTTTGCTGCAGTCAGTTCTACCTCATAAATCCAGTGTATTTGAGAGTACTGAGTTACTCTCTGAACATGCTCATAAGAGCATCTGGACTTTACTAAATACTTCCACACTCTTTCGCACTTAATTCAGTAGACTCCATAAATCAGAACATCTTTTTTACACGCGAGTTGAAAAGAGAAGTATTTAATCATTCATGTTATATATATATATATTAAAAAAATATGAACACCACAAAATAATCTCAGGATATTAACATAGAGATAAATGAAAAGTTCAATTACCAGAAGTTCAGAGCAATAAAAATAAGGTCTATCAGACCTCTCTATTGACAGAGAAAAAACATAAATAAGTGACATGCTTTTTAAGTAATGACTGTTAGTCATAAACATTTAACAGTTGAACTCATGAAGTGTGCCCTAAATAGTGTCCAAACGTTAACATTAAGCATTATATTTGACAAAACAATGAAGCTCAAATATTTCGAAGCCGTGTTTGACAGGTAGAAGCTGAGAAGACATGTCCTATTCTTTGTTTTAATGCAACACTGTAGCCTTCAGGTCCGTGCTTTTTGTACTTAACAGGAACAAAAAACTTCCTGTCTAAAGCCAATGTCAGAGCAATGTCAGATAGAAGATTCTCTTTGGAGTTTGTTATCAGGTAAGTTCAAGTTGCAGCATCAAAAACATGAAGCAAAGATTTCAAAGCACAAACTGTGGCTTAATCCACCTTTGTGCTGAGTGTTTTCTGCATGTTGCTTATCTTTATCGGGAATAAAGTTCATAGGAAGTTCACAGGATGTTAACTCCCTAATCTCTTCAACAGATAATTAATTGATCGTCCTCAGGAGGCACTCAGCATCTGTTGCAACAGTGTCTTCAAGAATTATGTGCCAAGTAAGAAATAAAAATAGTCATTCCAATACAGTAGGAAATAATTGATAACATTGAAGTTGCATTATAAACAACTGGAAGAGTGGAAGAAGAAATATTTGGAGCAAAAAATATAGGTAATTTCTTACAGATAAATGCTACACTTAATATTGCAATTTAAGACAACTGAGTGTCTTAGAATTTTAATGCAGCTTGTTTTTAATATTATTTTAAATATAGACAAGCTACTTTGGAAAAATATATCTGACATTGAGAAGAACAGACGATAATGAAGACTGCTGTTATGATTTTGGCTAAGATCTTTTTTTCTATTTCCCTCCTTAAACTTTTCTCTATAAGAATTGAAAACATTTCTCTGGGAACTGTGAGATTTCCATGTTGTTGTAGCATGATTAATGGGCAACATAAACAGATAAGGTCTTCAGTAATGTTAAGGAAAGTAATTACATGGAGAAATACATAATAAAGTTCAGAACAGAAGAGTGATGTTTATCTTAAAAGATAATTTGGGAGCTTTCATATATTTTTGATTGCTCAGTTCAGGGAGAAAAAAAAAATCTCAGATTTCCTGTAGTCAATTATCTCTTCCATCACTATGACAATAAGGCCAGAATATCACCCAAGAACTATAGCACAGCTAGAATATTCAGTGAATTCTGCCAAAAGATTATTTTCAAGCAATTTAACTTCCTTTTCTTTCTCTTTCTGTAATGACTTTCATGGACTCCACAGCAGACATGAGTGTAAAAGCTCTCGAAATGATGTTCCTTTCCCCTATGAAAATATCAGCCTTACTGCATTGCAAATGGCCTGCGGGGCTCCCCCATCTATGCACCTGGGCCACCCACTAGCAGAAACTAGTTTTTGATCTTTACAGTTCCCTCTCTGTTTTGTAATGCCTTTTAAAAGCATTTCCTATATTCCCACACACACCAGATTCCACATGAACTATGAGTTTTATTAGCCCTTTCCTTTATAACCTCCTTTTCTGTAGTACATGTCTCAATCACATGAAACTCCCGCAGCTTTCAAATGACAAAAACACTGAAGAGAATCTGAAGTCCAGGCTCCCAAGGCTGCAATATAGTTCCAGAGACTGAATGAAGTCAGGACCATACCCTCACATGAAGCTGAAACAATGATAAGAGGCGAAATACTGCAGAGTGGAAAAATGAAAAAAAATAAGAATGAGAAGATATCAGTGTATTTAGTTTTAGGTTTTTAGAACTTTATGTAATTAGAAGAATTAATAGAAATATAGGATGTGCAATAGATATTAAACTTGAAGAACTGCTGTAATAATGAAAAGTGGTTATTATACATACCCATTCAATTAAATCATGTTTATAGAATGTCTGCATTAATTTTACACTGGAAGTTTCAAAGGCATCTCAACTACAGGAAACTTTTTATTTCATGCTATGCTCTGCTCTCCAAAAATATTTCTAAGTCATTCATACCTAACCAGGAATATTATTGCTTGGTAATTATATTTAATCAGGCAAACAAAATCACTGGAGTGAACACAACATTAAGAAAATAAATAACAGAGACAATCATGTATGATTCTGAGACAACTGCAAATATAAGTTGTGCAGTTCTGGCATAGTATTCTCTGGCTTTTCCAAAGAAAGCTGTATAATCTGCTGATGGATCAGCATCAGATACTTCAAAACTGTGGTATAGCCTTGGTAAAATCTATTGCAAGCAATGGTATTAAAGATGGAAAATAAATCATTAATTTTTCATCGTATCTAGCAGAGTGCAGTACATCACAAAGGCAAATGTCATAAGGCAAGCAGTCTAAACTGATCCAAATGCTAACATGTAATGCACATGGTATTGACTGTGTTTTTTGTCTGTTTTGTTTGTTTTGTTAGTCTGTTTCATTAATTTGTTTGAGCATATAACTTATTCATGCTACCCCTCTACATGAAAACTTGGTATATGGGTTGCGTGGTAAAATCACCTCTTTAAAACTGAATGACTGAATGATTCAAAGTTACTTCTGAAGAGATCCCAGCTCTGTAGGAAACCGCCTGACAAGTTCACTCTACTTGTACTACTTCAGCTACTTCCTTTCCAAATATAGACAGCAATCCTATGAGATATCGTATTCATTTACTTTAGTATTTCCAGGTAGAGTATCCCCAGAATAATATTTTTGCTGTGTGAACTGCCAGTTGTCCTCAACACTTGTGAACGCAGAAGTGCCTACAGTGATTGTAACCATTATTCATAAATTACTGATGACTAGTTCTTTACAAACAAGTGTCTTATTGTTCTTTTGTGTTAAGTATTTTGTTATTCATCTTGAGTGATGCATCTCTTTTTTGTTGTTCATTGTATCCTCTTACATACTGTTCTCTTCAATAGCTAAAGTTCTATCTTATTTCTCCTACACTAGTTAGCATCTTAAATGAAGACTGAAATGCTTACATAGCATTTTTATTAATATTGTTGTATTACTGTCTGAATTACTTCTCAGTTTAATGCATTCTTCCCTCAGCACAGATTCTTAAATGTAGGATGCAGTTTATCTAGAACTGCTTCTTCTAACTCTTGTGATTCATCTTTGATTTCTTTTATTTAGCCGTACTATTTACATTCAGACTAAGAGAAATACTTTGGAAAGCGCCAGAGCCACATCCAGCCTGGCCTTGAATGCCTCCAGGGATGGGGCATCCACAGCCTCCTTGGGCAACCAGTTCCAGTGTATCACCACCCTTTGTGAAAAACTTCCTCCTAATAACTAATCTAAATCTCCCATCTCAGTTTAAAATCATTCCTCCTTGTCTATCACTATCCACCCTCATAAATAGCCATTCCCCTTCCTGTTTATATGCTCCCTAGAAAAGTGTAATTATGAAATTACAAGAAATTAAATATTGCGTAGAATGAAAAACATAACTAACCTTAGGTTTATCAAGTATTAAATAAATTGAAATATTTTTATGCTCATACATGAGCAAAAAGTTTGTCTAGTTGTTGACAATGCAACATTATACTTTTGTGTAACAAAAATACAGTAATTGTATATAAATAAGATCATTTATTTCTGAAGGTGTTGTTACTAATAAAAAATAAGTTATTTTAATACAACCAGTAATTTCTTAGTGCTTAGGACTGATTATTTTATCAGAGACTCTAATATAACTTGTACTTCCAAGGTACTGTTAGTGTTACTCTGGACATAAAACTTAGAAATTATTTTTCTTTTAAGGCTTCAAAAAAATCTGTAATTTAAGGCTCTTGTTTCTTTGTTTTATTTATATATAATATATATAAAAATATATTTATTATATATTTTCATGTATATTTTATTATTATTGTTTTTTGTATGACGTACTTCCTTTTTCCACTCCTTATGCCTCCATAAAACTTCATCAAATTATTTCTGTATGCTCAGAATAAAACATTGTAAAAGTCAGATGCATTATAGCCTACTATTTTCAGTGTTCATTTTGGTACTTACTCATTTTGCTACTTTTGCTGCTATTTTTCCAGATTACATGCTGACACAGTATCTGTGTCCCTTCTAGTTTCTTTTAGCTGTCAGATTTTTAAATTAAAAAATTGAAAAGCAGTGTTTTACATGGAACAATCTACTGGAAATAAAAGCTGGCTTGCATTTGTCTCCGTTGTATTAAGTCAGCTGGACACCATACCACTCTGTGTAGGAGGATAATTGCCATCAGTGAACATATGCTTTTCTCAAGTTTTGCAGGAAACTCCAATTTATATTACAATAATGATTATTCTGAATAAATATAGATTATATTATCATATTCATATTATTGTTTACCTACTTTATATGTGTCATATAATGTAAATATTATAATTATATGATATACATGAATAAAGAAAACAAATATTTATGATAACACAGATATATTGTATATAAAGTAAATAAACAATAATTATATACTGAGCTGTTGTAGACAGTCCATTGTTGATATGTAGTTATAGAATAGACTCCATTCTGTTAGTGTTTTAAAGTAGATGAAATTTCAGAACCAGATTTAAAATGGTCAAATCTCTTTATAATTAAATTAGAAAGAAAATGAAGACAATATAAATTAATCAATTTAGATGTAACTATTTCCATGGCTGTATGCAGTACAATAGCTTACACAGACTAAGTGCATTAAGACTTCTGTTCTTGATTTTTATGCCCCTTGAGAGAGGGGGATTAAAGAATACTCTAATTAACATCACATATAGATATCCAATAATGCAAGTAAAATAAGAAGGCAGTTGTAGGATTTACCTGTGCCAAAGAACACAGATTTTTTTCTTGATGACAATATATATCTTACGTGGACTGCAATGTTCTCTCAAGAAGATAGAGGTTCTCCACTGACTCAAACGAGAATACAGTTTGATGAGCTTTCTAAGCCAGACAGTTAGGTGGGGGTGAATGAATGCAGTCGTGAACAGATAGATACCTATTTTTTAAGTGAACACTATATATTTGCCCAAGCTCTTGCTTGTTTGTACTTAGTCTACTTAATACAGAAGCATTATCGTGAGGAAATATAAAAACTCTTTCCTAAGATTTTTCCCAAGTCTGAGAACTTTGTTGTGACCTAGCAGTTTCAGAAGTTTTGGACATAAGAGAAAATATTATTTATTAAGAAGAAAAAAAAGAATGTGTGTGTGATCAGATTTATTTATACTGCTACACTGCATTTGAAGTATACAGGTGTGTAATCAACAAATATACAAGTGTTATAATTAAGAAACACATAGGAAAGTTAGGCTAAACAGGTTATCACACTAAAGAAGAATGGATGGAAAGCTTACCCTTATCCTGGAGTCACTGAGAAGAATCCAAGAGGAACAACCCCCCAAAAGAGATCAATCCCTCATGGTAGCCAGCTCTTAAATGGGGTCTAGGAGAGGTGGAGCCAGGTTCCACCCCCTTCAGTAGCACAGGGGAATTGTCTTCATTTGCGCTCCCAGGGCTGACTCATTGCTTGCCTCAGGTGGTCAATCAGAGGTACAGGCCATAATTCAGCAGTTCCTATACAACAGGCTAATACATTGTGCAGGCCTGAAGGCTAACAAGGCCTATAGCAAACAAAGAAAACTTGTTAAAAGAAAATATTAGAAAGTATAAAATTTTACTACTTTCAACAAATAGCTTACCGTAAGGCAAATACTGTAATGAACCCAATTCTGGATTTATCTGTTCCAAACTTGTTCAAGCAAGGCCACCAAGAGCAGACTGCTCAACTGGTGTCCTAGACTAGACTGGTGTTCTAGACTAGCCTTCCTGTTCAATCAGGGTCCCCTAGAGGCATGTGTTTGAGTGAATTTTGAATATCACCAGGGAAGGAAACTCCACAACCTCTCTGGGCAACCTGCCTCACTGCTCAGTGACCATCATCATGAAGAAGACTTTCTTCAAGTTCAGAGGGAACTTCATGTGTTTTAATTTGTGCCTATCACTGACCACCACTGAGAAGAGTTTGGTTCCATTCTCTTGACACCCTCCCTTCAGATACATATACACAATGATCGGGTCACCTGAGCCTTTTCTTCTCTAGGTCCTGCATCCTCAGCTTTTCCTCGCAGTATAGATGTTCCAGGTCATCATTTTAATAACTTTTTTTCTGGGCATGTTCCAAGATCTCCACATCTCTCTTGTTCTGAGGAGCCCAGATCTTGGCATACTAGTCCAGGTGAAGTTTTAGCAATGCTGAGTACAGAGGAAGTATTGACACATGGAATCAAACTCTGTAACCCAAGTAAGATTACAAAGCAGGTACGGTTTATTCAGTATTCTGTGCAGACACCTGGTGCAAGGGGGATAGATCCGCCTAACTTGCACATCGTCTAGAAAAATCGTGTTACAAATATAGGCAAAACTAATACATAATCAATAATTTTCCCAGAATTTGGATACATATGCATTACACCCCCGAGAGTTTGTTAGCATGCAGACCCTCCCCTCTTGAGCGTGCGTAGTGGATCGTGGGATGAAGATTTGTTGTTTTCCTTGCGAAGGCTTCTGACCGTTTTTGCTGTAAACTCCTGGCCTTTCGGGGGGCATCCCCCCAAACTGGTTTCTTCTTGCCCTGTGGACATCTAATCACATCCCTGCCAAATGTCCTCGGGCTGTTCTCAAACCCTTATCTTTATGGCCTTCATCCCCCTCACTATCCCAGACACAGTGTCTGCCATCCCTTATTTTTTAACAAGCTCTACATTCTTGCTTCTTATAAACCACCTCTAACTATTTCCCATCACCCCCCTTATTCTCAGTCACTGTGAAGCCTTCTTGCCTTTCTACTTTCGCTTATGGGGCCCATCTCACCTTTCAGTATAACCTCTTTCAACCTGCTGACAACACTTTTCCTAATGTAAGGAACAGAGTGGTTCATCAACAGCTTATGGTATCAACTTGATCACCAGGAGTTCTAGATCCTTCTCCACAGAGCTGTTTCCAGCAGGTCGCTCCCCAACCTTTAGTCATACATGGGATTACTCCTTCCCATGTACTGGACCCTGCACATGCCTTTATTAAATTTCAAGACTTTCCTCTCTATTCATCTCTCCAGCCTGCAGAGATCCTTCTGAATGGCATCACAGCACTCTGAGGTGTCAGACACTCCTCTTGGTTTTGTATCATCTGTAAACTTGCTGAGGAGTCACTCTTATTTAAGTCACTGATGAATAAGTTAAACAGTACTGGATCCAGTATCGATTCCTGGAGGATATCGCTAGCTACAGGCCTAAAACTAGACTGTGCCACAGATAATAACCCTTAGAGCTCTGCCAGTCAGTCAGTTCTCTATATTCTCTATACACCTCAGAGTCTACTTGGAGCACCTGTATTAGGTGAGTTTGCCTGTGATAATGTTATTGGAGACAGTGTCAAAAGCTTTGAGAAGTCTAGGTAGATAACATCCACTGCTTTCCCCTCAGCTATCCTGTCAGCTGATTAAGCATTATTTCCTTTTCAGGAAGCCGTGCAGATATTGAATTAGCTAGGTATTGAGGCATTAATTAAAAAATCCTGAGATATTGCCTGGTTATTTGCAGTTCAGATTATAAATAAATTATGAAAATAAATTTATACTTTAACCACTGATACTACAGTTCTGCTTGCTACTGTGCTTTGATGAATATCAGAGATTGTTGTTTTTTGTTGTTTTTTTTTTTTCTGAATTTTTTTTTCCTCTTCATAAGAACTTCAGGCTTATAAAGTTGAAAGATTCTGAGAAATGGCTAATAATTGAAAAATACTTACAGAATATAATTTGAAAATAACAGAAATATACCAAGAAGTCCTTGGGCAATGAAGAAATGTCTAATAAAGTATTTTGTAAATGGGAAGGACAATCACTGGATCAAGACAATGCACTAGGAAAGTTCAGACATATTATGCATATGCAGTTATATTTTACAGGATTTCTTGTGTCAGTGTAAAACCGGATTACAGATGTTGCCATGGTATTATGATCAAGGGTAGTAATATTTTAATTAAAAAAAAAACAAAAAACAAAAAAACAAAAAAAACCCAGAAGAGTATTTTTTCTAAAAATCATGTTTTTTCTCCATTTTTTAAATGCTCAAAGACTTTGTGTTAATCAAAGAAAATTTTAGAAGTTACAGAAACGGCATTGTGAATCAATTTTCAGTATGATAAGCAGTGATGAGAATTATTAAAATAGGATTTAAAATTAAACTAAAAAGCAGGTAACATTGAAAAATTGTAAGAAATTATTTTGTAACTATTCATGCATAATAAAGAATATAATAACTTAAGCAATTTTTTTTTTTTTTTTTTAATTTTTGAGTTTGGTCTGTATTGTTAAAGCTTATTATATAATGAATCCATTCATGAACATTGAAAGAAATATATAATATTCAGAAAAAAGTGATTTTTAAGTGAAAGTTGTATGTACCATAACATAGAACATAAGGCTAATTTTGAATCAACAGAAATTTTTGCAAGTGTTCATAAACTCACAGAGTAAAAGAAAACATTTGTGAGCTCTGATGGAAACTCCCCAGTTGATTTTAGGAATTCATGTAAACAAAATAATCTATTTTAGAAGTCTAGTTTTAATTAGTCTACTAGAAGATAAAATATCTTTCCCAAATTCTTGTGAATAATCTGATATACCCAATACTTCCTTTAGGTAATTAACACTGTTCATTTCCATTACAGCCTTATGTTTTACACAGTAGAAATAAAAACAAATTGGTTCAAATTGTCAATTTCCTAGAATCTGTGATGAACATCCCAATTATTTTTTTTGATTTCAGGCTTTAATCTGAGGATTTTATTTTCCACAAAATCCAGATGTTACAGGATTAGATTGTTATCTTTAAAACCCTCTTGTAAGGTTATCATTCTTTGTTTTCCATATTTTTTTTAGTGGATTACAATTCACATTTTCATTATTGTATTTTAAACATACATGTAAGACAGCTTTACATTTACAGGTTATGAGACACAGAGAAATTTGCTTGTAATATTGGAACAGTTTGATTAAAAAAAAAAAAAAGTGTGATTGCTATGACTATTCCTTGTGAGTGCTTTCTTGAAGATGCTTTCTTGGAAGTTGATGAAGTCTATACAGACAACTTCTATTGTTATTGAAATTTTAACTCCTTTACACATTAGTTTATCCATTTACTAGTTACATTTTTTATTACATTTTACATTCCTTGGGATTTTGAATGCATTTGCTGAGGAACAAATGAAAGCAGAGGTAATGAAACAGAGAAGCAATAAAATGGGAAAATTCTTTTGAAAGATAATTTTCTATTCCTTAGACAATGCTGGGGATTAACTGATTAACTTATTGTAGCAACACCTATTTCCATTTTAATTGTTCTGAAGAATGACTACATACTAAGAACACTGACTGTGAAACAATTGGAAAAGGAGTGAAGTTTTCAAGGTTTTTTCTCCTTTTATCACTGGGAAGGGGGGGGGGGTGAGATTGGAAATGTTGGGAGAGAGGGAAAGAGTTCTGTACAGTTCTCTTCTTACTTCTGGTCACAAATAAATGGGGAAAAAAAAAAAAAAAAAAAAAAAAGATTTCTGAAAAATTGTTTTATATTCTCTGGATTAATTTGCCCTAAACTGCATGCTTAGTCATGTTTTTTCCCAGAAGGTCTTGTGAGTTGAAATTATTTTTGCTACCTGGTGATAGGCATATACTCATGAGAATTCCAGATCCCATTTTAATTAGTGTCACTCCTTGCCTGTAGGTAGAGGGCAGTGATCAAAATTTGAAAATCCCCTTTTTTGTATTAAGGCAAAGTGACTCTCAAGATCTGCACATAAGAAGAAAAAAACCTCAACTTTAATGAGAGATTTCTATATAAGAATTATCCTATATGCTTTGGCTTTCCCACAGTAATATCTGCCTAATTTGTGTGGTTTTATAGGAAATTCAAGTGAGCCTTGCATTACTTAACAACTTTTAAGAGACAGAAAGATGGTCCTGTGTCATGCCTGTTGCTGGAGGTTTTCCAAGTGGCATAGAACTAATGATAAAAGGGGGACACCAGCCACCCCTAGTCCCTGCTTATACTAACAGAGAAAAAAGGAAGGGATGGTCCCCCCTGAGCTCAGTTTACAGTTATAGTGGGTCATCAGCCAAATCTTGGTTAGGACACTGGAAACTAACCAAACTGAAGGAAGCGACACCAGGCCCTCTACCACAGCTTGATTCTTCCTGGACATTGTTCTGGATTCTTCCAGGAATGGTTGAGATGTTAACCAAATTAAGGAAAGGGACAGTTGGCTCATGGCTGAAATGTCTCTCTCGAATTGACTAGTATCATTCTAAAAGCCACTTGTGGCTCTTCCCTCATCAATGGCTCTTATAAACAGATTAAAGGTTTATTATCATAAAATGCTAATAAACGTAAAGGAAATTTTTACAGAGACATTGATCCATGCTTCTTGTTGAGATAACAGTGAAAGACAAAGGCAAAGTCCTTTTTGCCAAATTCTCACTAAATATATCAAATTAATCAAAAGATCACTATCATTTGAATTTAAAGAAGTGACTATCAGCCTCCAGACTATCTGAAATAATATCAAAGTGGTGGGGAATATGTAAATATTCTTATCTGTAAATTTGTTTTTTCACATACTTAAATTTTCTGGTATTGCAGGGCAAAATGATAAAGAAAGTGGCGACTTTCAACATAAATTTTGTGAATTGTTGAAGATATTCATGATAAAGCAGATTGGAATTTGTTGTGAAGGCTGAGGAAATCTACACGTAGTCAAATAAAGAAATTAGAGATTAGGTTAGACGTAAACCTACTTGCAATCAGAAAAGTAGACATGCTGTGTTCTAATTTGTTTTATTATTGTCAGTACTATTCGTTTTAAAGATAATATTCATAATGTCTACTGTCAAGTTTTGATTTTAAGTGTGCAGATATGGCCATCACAAGAAAACTATAGTATTCAAGCAATGTTGAGAATGTTGAGAATAATAGTGCCAATTCAAGTAGATAGTAATTCATAGAAACATTATCCAGTCAAATATTTTTTTAATTATTATTATTATTTACGATTAACTTTTTTACTATCCTTCTACTAAGTTGTCATATCTTCTAAAGTGCAGGAAAATGGTTTATTGTTAAAGATGAAATCTTGATGCAAAATTTGAAAGTGGTCAGGTGTTTAGCAGCTACAGAATAGAAGTGATCACAATGAGTAGCAGACTATCCTGCTACTTTTTTCTGTGAAAAGTATTTCCAAATATTTTACTGTCATAGAACATTTCACCAGAATTCCAGTGTATTTATTTTGAGGTAAAATTGTACATTTTATGAGGAGCAAGGTGTAAGTCTGTGTGTAACAGCACCATCTGGTGACCTTATCACATAAGTGCTATAGATTGATACCTACAGTTTAAAATAAATAAATAAAAAATTAAAATTAACCTAGTTATCTATAATCACAGAATAATTGAGCTGTTTGAGGTGGAAGGGATATATAAAGGCCACCGAGGCCAACTACTCTGCAATGAACAGGAACATCTACAGTTAGATCAGCTTGATCATCTACAGCTAGATCAGAGCCCCATTCAACCTGATTTTGAGCATCTCCAGGGATGGAGCTTCCACCATCTCTCCAGGTAACCTGTTTGAAAGTCTCACCACCTTTACTGCAAAAAAATTTATTTAATATGTGCAATCTAAATCTCTCATCTTTTAGTTTGAAACCATTTCCCCTTGTCCGATCATCATGACCCACTGCTTCCTTATAAGCCCCCTTAGGTATTGAAAAGCCACTATCAGGTCTCCCAGAGCTTTCTTTTCTTTAGGCTGAACAGCTCTGGCTCTCTCAGTCAAGGGTATTCTACCCCTTGGATCATTTTTGTGGCCCTTCTCTAGATGCTCACTAACAGTCCATGTCTCTCTCATACTGAGGACTCCACATCTGGATTCAGTACTCCTGGTAAGGTCTTACTGCAAAGTAGAGAGGCAGGATCACCGCCCTTAACCTGCGAGCCTCTCTTCTTTTGATGCAGCCCAGAAAATGATTGGCTTCCTGGGCTGTGGGGACACACTGCTGGCTCCTGTCCAGTTTATCATCCATGAGTACCCCCAAGTCCTTTTTGTCAGGATTATGCTCTATCCTTTCATCCTCTATCTTTTATTAATAATGGGGGTAAAGACCAACCAGGTGAAAGGCTTTGTGCTTGGATTTGTTGAAACTCATGAGTTTCACCTGGGCCACTGATCAGTCAGTCTAGGTCTCTGGCTGACATCCTGTCCCTTGGGCATGTCAGCTTAGTGTCACCCACAAACTTGCTGAGGTAAAAAATGGTTCTGCAAGATAGAATATGTACTAAATAAATAAATAAATAAATCTGGGCTAAAAAATAATTTACAAGTTAGAAATGATCAGTAAGTGGTTGGTCTTTTTGTATTCCAAGTAAATTTCATAGTATGATGCCCAATTTTTATGATGATTATAATCCTTCTCTTACAGTTTTATTTTGAACACATACATGTTTTTTATCCTAAAAAATGGAAAATTTAATGACATTAATTTGTTTGAAAACTACCTCGCATTGACTGATCTATTTCAATGCTGTCAGTGAGGGTTTTTGTTTGTTTGTCTGTTTTTTTACCCTACTTAGCCTTGTTCTTCAGCTGATTTTTTTTTTTCTTTTTCTTTTTCCCTATGAGAAACGTTGATACCTTGTGTTTTACAAGTCAACAGTAACTCTAGTAGATATACACCAGTACAGCCTTTGATACGGTTTGCTTAAGCAGAGCAAATAATTGAAATTAGTTTCCTTGAAATCAGCTGAGATTTCAGAAGGCTTAAAGGAAAAAAAGCAACTAGACTTGTAGTTCACTTGAATGCTTTCCAAGCAATCTGTTTAGTTCTGCATGTGCTTCAATTCAATTTCATGGTAATTTCATAAGGAGGCTGTATTTTAATGCAGTGTGCTGCAAAGCTAAATTTTTTACCCTTTTCTTTAAGTAATACATTTGGAACATTTTTTTATGCTACTTTAGTTAGTAATATGATCATTGTTGCAGCACATTTTCAATTTGTCTGCATTTTAAATATTTCCCAATTTTTTCTCAATTATTTTCCTTCTCAGTACATAATGTATAGTGATGTACACAGAGTTATCCAAACAATTTAAGTCTTTTCTCCTTTTTCTCTTTTTTTTTCTTTTTTCCTTTTTCTTCTTACTTTTTTTTTTTTTTTTTTTTTTTCTCCAAAAGCTAATTAGTAAACTATATCTACTTAGCTAAAAACAGTCAATTAGTAGAATTAAATCGACTGGTGTGGTAAAGATAAAAATCTAGGAGAAAATATTTTTTGTGTTATAATGTGTTGTCAGTGAATTAAAGAAGCCTGCCTTAAAATGAGATTATACTGGCAGGGTTCAGAAAAATTATGAAAACATCTCCAGTTGGTTTACCTTCTCTCTGAGTCATTCTATTCATGTTTTATGTGGGATGTTGTCCAGTCTTTTACATCCCTTCACATGCTCAAGCATGCACTTAAAATATTGTTATTGGTAAACAAATATCTCCTAATATAAGCTTTTATTATATCTATATAGGAAAAAAAAAAAATAGAATTCTTCATCTTTACTCGCTTTCCCTGCACCAGTCTTGGGCCCCCACAAATAGATGAGTTTCTTTGAGATCTGCTCAAACATGGACTTCCCACAGGCTATGTTTCATTGAAAACTATTTTGATAGAGGTATACTGCAGCATCTGATGCACAGACTCAGATGTGAATGATCCAAATCATTTATTACAAGTTCTCACATCACTTATATACCTCCACAAGTTTTCTTTTTCTAGCTTTCCCATCTGCCCCTACAACTTTCCCATCCACCTTTACATGTCAACAGAGCATTTTACAAACACTCCTTAACTGTTCATGCAGGCGCTTATCCAATCAGAGCTGTGAGACTTTTTTCTCCTTCTAGAGATGTCCTTGGTTCTCATGCTGTTTATCTTGCTCCTCAGCTGCTGCTCTGAATGGTTTTTCTTGTATACCCACAGTATACCATTGGAAACAGTTCTTCATGAGTAGATTGCTCTGGCATGGGTGTCCAACCAGCAAGCAGTTCCCACCAGTCCATCTGCTCATCTGTGGCCTCACCTCCATGGCCTAAGGGAGAACTTGCTTTTGTTTTTCCTTTCTTCTCTCACAGAAGCACAACTCACATCACACCCTGGCTCAACTGAGGCCAGTACCAGATCCCTTTTAGGGTTCTCTGGAACTGGCTCTTATCTAATATGGGGCAGCTGCTGGATTCTTCTCACAGAGGCCACCTCTGCACCCCCTCTCAATATCAAAGCCTTGCCACATGAGCCCAGCACAGGATCATTTAAATTTACCCCTCTTCTGAGGTGACTCAATAATAACTCAGATTTAAATCTGAATTAATATTCTGAAAACACAACCTAGCAGAATGTCAATAATGAACACGTTACATAGATGACCAAATTACTCATTTAAAGATATTGAGCAATAGGGGATGTTTTTAAACAACTACCTTCCTCTTCAGAAGCTAAACTATGCTCCTGCTATACCCTCTTACACTATTTCTTTGCCTTTTCACAGAGTAGCCAACTACTTACATTTTCTCAATGTACATTTTCCATGTGTATTTATTTATAATGTAGTTTTACCTTCGAACTAGAAGACTTAATATCCAAGTGTTTCCCACCCAGTTTATTTGTTCATTCATTCATTCGTTCGTTTGTTCGTTCGTTCGTTCGTTCATTCATTCTCTTATGTAGTTGTTTCTAGTAATATTCTCGATGAAACTGACAAAACCAACCAACAAACAAACAAACAAAAAAAAAACCATTAAAAAAAAAATTCTATTATTGAAATCATAGAATCATAGAATCACCAAGGTTGGAAAAGACATAAAAGATCATCCAGTCCAACCGTTCACCTATTCCCAGTAGCTCCCACTAAACCATGTCCCTCAACACAACATCCAGTCTTTCCTTGAACACCCCCAGGGTCGGTGACTCCACCACCTCTCTGGGCAGTCCATTCCAGTGCCTGACCACCCTTTCTGAAAAGTAATACTTCCTCATGTCCAGCCTGAATCTCCCCTGCCGTAGCTTGAAACCATTCCCTCTGGTCCTATCACTAATGACACGAGAGAAATGTTCTTGTATGAGTGGTCTTACCAGTCTCAGACAGCATATTATGAATTTTTGCAGTTAGGAAAAAATCATAATATTTTTCCAGATAACATTCAGATGGTTACTGAAATGAAGTCCCAGACTTGTGGAAGACGACTGCACTGAGATGATTCATTTTGTCACTGTGCTTGATAGATTCTTTGAAACACAGATGTGTTAGCACATGCCCAGAAAAGCCTTAAGATGGATGAAATATTTCATGTGAATCTGAGGCATAATATATTATGAAAATAAGATTAAAAAAAAATGGTCTGTCTTACATGATCTCTGTTACATCACAAATATTGTTTGCCTTCCAGGATTTAAGCTTTGCTTTGCAATGATACTGCAGAAGTTTCCACCAGATATTATAGAAAAGCTATGAAGGAAATAAATGTCCAGGAGACTTAGTTCAAGATACATAAAAGTATGTCTCAAGCAAAACAAATAGTAACCTATTAACTGATGATGACATACAGTTTTTCAATAGTACCGAGCCAAGTTGTAGCAATATACTATACTGCTCATTCCTCCACCCTTTTCTATAAAGGAAATTGTTCTCCAGGGCATCAACTGAAGACATGTACAAGAGAAATGAGGTTAGTTTTATTAATTTACTTTCTTCACAACTGACTAACCATAGCTTTATTCTTTTATTCCCCTTGGCACTACTTTGTTCCTTTCTTTAATAACAGTAAATGTGAAAAATCAGGATTTGTTCTATTCAGCTTCATTTCACTTGGAGCGCTGTAGGGAGATGAGATTTGAAATTGTTCACTGCAATGCATAGGTTATCTAGTGGATTCACTTTACTGATGATGCAGTATCACTGCAGATGTATCTCTGCAGGTTGTATACTTTTATTTGAATATGAAGTCTCCAAGTTTTCATGCTTTTTGAGTAGCACACAGCAGTTTCAAAGGAAGATATGTAAGCAGAATTCTTCTTCAAGTAGTTTTCCTCTCAGTGTAAATAGAACTTAAAAAAAGAGAACACAAAATCACAAAGAAAAGGAAATGAAATATTGAATCTTTCTCATAACTAATGAATGCTAATGAATGTTTTGTGCTCTCAGAATTTACAAAGGTAAAAAATTCACCTGCAGACAAAATTGGTATTTTAAATGTTCATTGCCACAACTAAACTAGCTTAACTTAAACTGATTTTATTTTCATTTGAAGAATCAATAAAGTCTTCCAAGGAAAAAGTATATCATTTTTAAGCAAAAATAAAATGATTTATTTTATTTTGGGCCATTTAAACTGCTTTTAAGAAATTTAAGAAAGAGAATTTGGAAACAAAAGTACTCATAAAAATTAGTAAAGACCTTGTGAATATCAGCAAACACAGATTTTCATTCCTCTTCTGATCTGATTTGCAGAATGGGCTTAAAAGTAACTTTCCTACACCATAAATGAGTACCCTGATAATGATTTAACAAATATGTGGGAGTGTTTATTTTCCTGATCATGCAATTCCATTCAACAGCTGAATACCCTTTGAATATTCTATGCATTCTTATTCCAAATGACTTAAAGAATGTGAATGAAAGTATATTGGGCTGATGTGGCAAGGTTTTGAGAACATGCGTTAGGGAGTGAGCTGCAGAGGTGATTTCTCTGAGAAGAGTCCATCAGCTGACCCAAGTTAGATAAAAGCCAATTCCAGCAGATTCTAAAAAGGATTCAACACTGGCCAAAGTAGAGACAATGTGTAATGTTGTTTCTGCCTCTGTGAGAGCATATTTCAGAAAAGAAAAACTTCTTCAGAATAGCAGCATTCAAGAGTGAGAAAATGAGAGAAAAACAATCCTGCAGACAATAAAGTCAGTGCAGGAGGACAAGAGGCACTCTGGGTGCTGGGGAAGAGGTTCACTGTAGCCTGTGAGGAGGTACACATTGGAGCAGGCTGTCCCCCTGCAGCCCATGGGGTACCATACAGAATAGATTCCATTTTGCAGTTTGTGGAGGAGCCCAACTGGACCAGATGTGGTCTAAAGGAGGCTGCAGCCCATGGATGTCTTTCACAAGAGCAGGTCCGAGGCTGAAGTTGTAGCCAATGGAGAGGAGACCATGATAGAGCAGGAGGTCTGGGGGAGCTGCTGTCTGTGGGACCCAGTGCTGGAGCAGTATGCTCTTGAATGATAGTCCTCATGGTACAGACCCATAATGGAGCAGTTTCTGAAAAGCTGCTGTCTGTGGGAAACTCACGTTCAAGCAGATTTTGAACTGCATCTGGTGGGAGGGATTCTGTACTGAAGCAGAGGAAAAGAGTTAAAATGGTGAAGCAGCAGAGATGAAAATTTATGGACTGAGTATAATCCCAATTCCCTATTCCCCTGTGCTATTCAGGAGGAAGAGAGAAAAGAATGTGGATGTGTGAAGGTGATATTTAATTTTCTTTTAGTTTCTCACTGCTCTCATCTGTTATTAGGCAATAAATTACATTAATTTCCCTTTGCTGAATCTTCTTTGCCTGTAATGGTAACTAGTGAGTGATCTCCCTGTCCTTATCTCGGTTCACAACCTTTATATTTCATCACATTTTTTGCCTTGTTTTGTTGGGGAGGGGAATGAGAGTGTGGTGTGTTTGATCTTAGGCTCTAATTAGTGTTAAAACCACACACAAAAGATATTCTGGAATGGTCTTTCTGTTGTAATTAATATTTTCATGTACTCAGTACAGAGAAAAAAAAAAAAAAAGAAAAACATTGTGTCAGTTTTACTTAATTGTATACAATGTATGTTTTATATCTAAAATACAAATAGAAGACATATACAAATATTTGATGGGTGTTATATCACTCAGCTTTACACGCACTGCAATTGTAATACACTATGTCTACATTTTTTGTTACTAATCCAAGTTTTCCTTTACATTTAGTTAATGGAAAAATACTTCGTTGTTATATATATATTTCAAATTGAAATCTATACTTGCACTTGACAGATGATCAACAACTAAATGCAACCATTGCTTTCTGTTAGTGATGATGGTAAGTTCAGGTAACTAGACATGTTCAAATGTGTGTGAGTCTCACATTAATTATATTTCTCTAAGTTGGTCTCATAGGACCTTGGTAGAAAAGGTGGGAGTAATGACTGAATGTTGTCAAAGCAAAATAAATTTTTTGCTCAGTTTCACTGTTCAGTCCAATCAAGTTTGTCAGGTGTGACTTGCCCTTGGAGAAGCCATGTTGGTTACCACCAATCACCTCATCTTTATTTTCCATATGCCTTAGTAGAGCCTGGAAAACTTCTTCAATTAATCACGCTTTCACTATTTTATTAGGGTACAACTGCTCTGTTGTGAGAGTGTTTGTACAGATTCAGCCCAAACCAAAGTTCTCCAGCTATATCATTATTTCTTCAGTTTGAAGAGGCATGTCATGAGTTTCTCTTAATTTAATTTATCAAAATGTTCTATAGAGTCTCCAAAAGATCCTCTCAAGAGAAGAAATAAAATGAAAAGAATATGAATATGTCCCTTGTGTTATTTCATCAGTTAAAAAGAAAAACAAAAGCAAAACCAAAAACAACAACAACAACAACAACAAAAACTAGGAATTACAGGAATTGCTACAATTAAGTTCAAGTCAATTTGCATTCACTATAAAATTTAAGTTAGAAAAAAGCAGGGAAATCCACAAATAGAAAAATGAAAAAAATCCAACCTGAATAATATGGGAAGAACTTTGATAAGGTTTGAGATTTTTGTACTTAAATAATGTTGTCAGTAGAACTGTTGCTAGTACGTTATTTTCCCAATTTAAAATTAAAGTTCTATTATCAAATGTATGGATAAATAAAGCAGGAAAATCATCACTAAATATTAAATAACATTTTGTTCTGTAATGATCATTGTAAAAGAAAAAGGGAACTTTTATTTTATGTGCACGGATTTGCTTTTCAAGTATGACCTTTATCTCATTTCCTGTTTTGAGTAAACCACAACAGAGTAATGGAAGTTATTTTTCTCTCTCCAAGAGCAAAAGGATGGAGTTTGTTTTGTTTTACTGAAGGTGGCATGTTTTTTTATTTTTTTTTCTCTTTTGTACAGTATTACTTTTTTTCTAATTCCTTTTCGATAGGTTCAGTATCCCCAGATACTTATGACTCACAACAAAATTAGCTTTGTCCCAGTAGAGTGACTCTTAGAAACAAACCGTATCAGCAACATTGAACAAAATGCAAATTAACACCGAACTCCAATACTGGGAAAAAACATTTCTGAAGATTTTTTTCCTTTTATAGATATTATTACAACTTATTTTTGAACTGTTACATCTGGTTAGTTATTTTTTCTCTCCAGTAACAAGGTATGCTTCACTGTTGCACATTTTGTTTTGTAAGATGTTGTTAGTAGTTCCATAAAAATAAAACATTTAATAGGGGACAAAAAAATATGAGAACCAGAAAAAATAAGAATAATATTTGGGAAAATAAGCCAGAGGTTGAATTTTCTGTAAAATCAATGAGATCTTTGATTTTAGGGCTATGAACGTATTCTGGTCTCCCTGTATATGTTATATATAATCAACAATTCATTTTAAAATAAATAGATTGCACATATGCTGTTACCAAAGTTTAATATGATTTCACACTTCTTACATGAAAACTTTACAAAAATAGCATTGCATCCATAAAAAAAAAAAAGTAATAATAGAAAGTTATATGCTTATTACAA
>NW_024962262.1:20420210-20455766 GCF_019238085.1 Lagopus leucura
TGTACTCTCTATTAACCTGGGGGGGGGGGAGAGGGGTAGAAATCCAGTATATCTTAGAATATATGGAATCATGTAACACATGAAATGTGTCCCTTTAAAAGCTTTTTGGAAGAGAACTAAAACATATGGATAAAAACGGAATTGAGAACTTGTAGATTTTTCCTGAAGATGAGAATGTGCAAATAATCTTCAAGAGAAAAGATGGGTCAAGTCAAATGAAAATTAAAAATCACAATTAAATTTACCTGAAGGAGTTATCTTTGTTATGTCAATTAGAGCAATATTAAAGTAGGGAAAAGTATGAGACCAAAGAGAAATTAAGTGGTAGTGAGGTTAGATTATTATGATTATTATTTAATTCAGGGAAAACCAAAGCACACGTGAAAGTAGTATTTGAGGTCAAAAAATGATTAACAACAAAAAAAATGGCATGAGATGAAGAAGTGAAGGAAAGAGCATTGAGGTAAGGCAGGTAGGATCCAAGGGAGTTATAGGCAGATAGGATATGGGCTCTTAAAAAAAGTCTCAGTGCACCATTATAGCTCTAATATTGCAGATGGGAGAGGAGAAATAGGGAAGAAAGAATAAGAAAGAAATGAAGAGCTGTGAGAAAGAAAAAAAAAAAAAAGATAAATTATTCTCAACAGAAGAATTAAGAATGTGATGTTTAAACTTTAACCGTGGGTATTTTTTTTATATCTTCAAAGAGCATTCATGTTCTGATTTTTATAGTAACGTCGGAGAAAAATAAAACCATCTCATACAAAGTACATCTTGTTCTTTTGACTTGAGTAACATTGATTTTTTGTTTTGTTTTCCCTATTTTTTTTTAAATTCTTTTCTCTTTTCAGAGAGAAAACTCAACTCTGTTTTCCTTTATTCTGTGCCAATCTCATCAACGATGCAATGCATTATATGCTATCAACACAGCTGAAAAATGAGTTTTTTTTTTTGTTTTGTTTTGTTTTTTTTTTTGTTTTGTTTTAGGAAAACTTGCCAGCATAGAAAATGCAAATTATGCAACTCTACAGCAATTGGGCACATTCACACACAAATAATGGCCATTCCTTGTTTGCTTTTTGCTTTCTTGGCAACATCTGAACAAATACTGACTAGGAAAAGAATATGGTACCCGAGATTATTAAAAAAAAAAGTAAAGAAGACTAGATAATTTATTCTTTCATTACAAATATCATTTAAATTGATTTATATGTGGTTTTAATAAAGTAAGATAATTTGAAACATTTAATATTTATTTTTTACCAAATATTGTTCAGAATTTTTCTGCTAAACAACAACAACAAACAGAACATATTCTGTGTATCAAAATACATTTGTTCATGGCACAAGAAGAAATAGAAAACCTTTTTTCTTCTAAACATGTTTCTACATCTACCTTTGTTTCTGCTTATAGTCTTCTCAGTGAACACAGAGAATACTGTGATTGACTATACATACACATACTGTGTATGACTAATCAGTGTATGTAGATGACGTTTACGTGGATATTAGCGACTTTTTTGACTTCAAAATACCATGAAGAATCAAACAGTTCTGCTTGCAAACCAACACCCAACATAAAATCAACATGCCATCAACAGTGGTAGATGAAAGGGACAATAACTGATTAAATAAAAAATGATCAAATAGGGAACATTCTATTTGTTGACCTAAACAATGTCCAGATCAGGAGACTAGTGATATAAATGCAACATAGCAAAGCAAATTCTGGGATAAATTGTACAAGAACATTAGAATAAAAGCCACTAACTTACTTGCCCTTACTACCTTGCAGAAACAGAAGAGCATGGCAGATTTATCCTCCTCACTTGAAAAGGGATGGTTAAATATTCTGCTTTCAGTTTGAATTGGAATAAGAACACAGGAGCATGATGTCAACAGCACGCTGAAGCACAGGAATTTTACCACAGACTTTTGAGGATGGTAAGGAAATAAGGACTTACGGAAAAAGAATAAAAAAAAAAAAAAAAAAAAAAAAAAAACCAAACCTGATGAAATAACTGAATCCAGCATTTAGGAATATCCCTTGCGATTTGAGTATGTTTTAATATAGCTTATTCCTTGAGGTTTTACTAGAAATTTCAAAAGCACAGATACAAAACAAGTCAATTTACTAGTTAAGAAACAGAAGAAAAACGAATTAATGGTCTAAAACATTGGGAACAATGTTATTAAATTTTCTTCTACAACATAAAAGATGGAACACTACATTTGAATAGAATATTTTATACTTAACAAGCAACAACAAAAAAAGCAAGGAACAAAAACGATAATGGCAGAAGTTCTCAAGTTAGACCAGATTAAAGGTAGAGTTACTTTGTATAAATCCAGATTTTTTTGTATGAAATAGTATGAATAAATATATATATATTTTCTCTCATACATTGCTAATTTAAAACACAACCTCTTCTGTTGTTTTTGTTTTGTTTTGTTTTGTTATTTTTTTATAGTTGTTATAGTTGTATAGTTATTATTTGAGCTTGACTCTAAGGGAAAGAAAAATTTTTTAACTTTACCTTCAAATTCCATTTAATGGACTACTTCGTGCTTTTCTCTTTTTTTTTTAACCCATGTCCAACGCATCACAAAAATATAGGAGAGAGATAAATGTGAGTTGAAGAAGGAAGTACCGAACATGAGCTTTACAATATGGTTTCAAATTGGTGCTCCAATGAATATTTATTATTTATACAAAAAACAAACAAACAAAAAAAAAAAAAACAACAACAAAAAAAACAGTTTTGACAGGGGAAATTGAGAAATATGCCTGCAGCTCAGAATAGCTCATACAGAACATGATTTCAAGTAACTTTTAAATTGCTATATCTATCTTTTTCTGTGCATGATTCTCAGGATTCTTCTGCAAGTGGTTTTGCTATCTCATCTTCCTAATTATACGTCGATCCAATTCTTCTCCTATCAAACTATACTCTGAATCTGCCATGGTAACTAAATTTTCTTAAATTGCTACCTTCTTTAACTTTGACTTTCAGGTAAGTTACTCCCTAAGGTTGTAAGTTGGAAGTTTTGGAACATTTATTTTGTAGGAAAGAGCAGTGAAATTAGATGGAGTTTGCTAGTCAGGAGACATAGTTCATATTGCATTTAAATTCCCCAAAGATCAGCCACAATTTTTACCATTCCAATCTGTAAATTGCTTTGCAGTGTTCAATATGTTGCATTTCTTTCAGGGGAAAAAAATGAAGAGTTTGTGACTACCAAGAGGATTCCTTCCAATTCCATTGTAAGCAGGCAAGTTTCTATCACACATTTGACAAGATGCTCATTTAAAAACAATTACTATTTTTGAATAGGCAACAGTATATATGACATCAGGAATAAAATTTTACTGCAAAAAATATGTAAATACAATAAAAATAAAAATAATAGAATGGTTTTACTTAGAGATTTTATTTCAATCTAATGAGTTTATAGTTAATAAATAGCACCTTGAAAGATATCCCAAGTGGAGAATGTCTACTCTAGCATTTGTGTAGCAAATGACATTTCCCTAGCATTGGGAAGAAAATCTAATGGTTTTACATACAGCAATATTTTGTAAAATTTCATTTCAGAAACAAAGTTGATATTAGTATTAGAAGATGGTTAATAGATACATATCAATCACCCATGAGTACACACTGTTATCTTAACATTACCTTTGAAAGAGTATTACAGTAAAAATATCCACAGTCATTCAGATTTCAATATCTCTGTGAAAAATTACCTGTACTTTCCACTTAAGGTTTTCTAGAATGTCTATTTCTGGTGCCTTTTATTTGAATGAAAATGTGTGTACTGAGAAGCTAATCAATTAAGTTACTTATGTATTATTTTCTTCTCCTGAGTGTCGGGGATCTCCAAACAATATGTTCTTCATCATTCCATGAATATTTGACTATTTTTTTTTACTTCTACTTTGTCTTCAAAAGATAGTTAAAAACACTTAATTTCATTCAGCTATTTCATGCCAGCCATACCATATCTCAGTAATGATAAGTGATCAACAACTTATGAAATTAACCTGCAAAGTTTTTCCTAAGTTGAACTATCAATTGTATCCCCCTGCACTGCTTCAGTTGGATGAGGAGAAGAATTGGGAATTCACATACTTTTTCTTCTTGTTTTCTTCCCTTGTCCTGTTGAGGGGGAAAGTAAGAGAGTATCTGGGTGAGCAGCTGGAAGGCAGCTAGGGTCATCCTGTTACCTGTGTACAGTCATGACTATAAGCCTAATGCATTGTCTTGTACACCTGAAATATTAAGTGCACCCACTTGGGAATTATAACTTTATGAAGATAAGAATGTTGAAATGTTGAAATATATTCTTCAAAGGTTCTAAGTACACATTTCCAGCTTGAGCACTGTGAGTGACCAATGAATCTACACTGAGAAAGACTAGGAAGAGTACTAGTAATCTTACAGCAAGCTAAGATAGGAAATTTGTAAAATGTGGCACAATCCATGGGAAAGGGATCATCCAGTGTTTTAGCAACAAGGGTTCCCAGTATCAGGAGGGACAGAAGTTTACTTCCACCTTTTTCATAATTTTAATTCTTTACTTAATAAATTAGTTCACCAGCTTTGAGTTTGGGTACATAACAGCTGTATTTTCCTATAATACTCTATGTGTGTATAACCTGTATTAATACAGAGTTTAAACTCAGCAACCTTTTAATGCTGAATTGTCCCACGCTATGAGGTTACTCCTTAATACACTGCCTGGCAGCACTGGGACAGGTACAAAATCCATGCTTCATGTTAAAGTTGGCTGTGCTGATTTGTTATTTATCATTTTTAACAAAATAAGGAATATGTCTTCTTTAGCTCATCACAAAAAAACTTAGTGTAAATTATTTAGAAAATATGGGGGACTTGAAATATTTCATAGACAAAAATATTTTTTATGATATGCCTTGGATAGTTCAGTTCTTTGTTTTTCAAAAAGTTCTTTACCCTACCCTGAGTATTTTTATAAAGGCTGAGATCTTTATTTTTCTTTCTTGCAGGGAGCACTCAAAATTGATTTCTGATGCTGAATAAGGAATTTTTTAACTTACTGTTTAGAAGGAAGCCTGAGAATTTTTCTTTAGGTTACGTGGGAGAACCCAAATGTACTTCCTAATTGGTAAATGGATGGATTGCCTGCAGATGTACTGAAGACTAAAGCAGTGAAAGTGATGGGCCTTCATCCTTCATGCATTATTTGTGGACACTTGTTTGCTGGAAACATTGTGATCTGACAATAACAGAGCTACTCATTTAGGTACCTTGAAATGCCTAGATTGCTATAACGGTGCTTTGAGGTGAAATGTCCTCTAAAAGAAAAGAAAGTAAAGTAGGTGAAATTAAAGACAAGCCAAAAGCAAGAAAAACAAAAATATCATGACATAGTTGAACAAATATGATAAAGTGGGTATTAAATGAAATAGACATTAACTTTTCAAATTATTTATACCTTGCCATATTTCTTTTCTAACAGAGGTAAATAACTTTGGTATCATTTATCCAAAAATACAGACTAGGAAATGTAAGGAAAAAAGAAATAATACCTTATTTGCTGTTTCTTCTGTTGGCTCTCTTCTATTTCAGAAGTTTCCTAAGTTTTATATTTTCATAAAAATACACCATGGATTTTCTTTTGTTATACAAAATTTCTGCTTCCTTTTTTTTTTTTTTTTTTCATAATCTTGCATTGTGTTAGACAACAGAGACAAGAGATGCAAGTAGGGCTACTAAAATTGTATCAAATTCTAGTACTTCGATTTTACTGAAAAGGGATTTCATAAATACACCTTAATGCCAAATAAGATAGGGTGTTCTCTGTGAGAAAAATACCAGAGAGTTCTTCCAAAATTGTACTGCTTCAGTGATGTAAATTTTTTATTCAGTATTATTCAGATAAATTTTTAATTTCAGTACTGACTTGAGATGCAATGTTCTACCTCAAATTCCAGAATAATCTGAATTATACATTAGGACTGGGATTTTCATACTTCATTTCAAAATCTTATGTCTCAAAATCAATCACAGATGCTTTTCGAACCTATTGTCACAACAGTTTCCAACAGTCTAGGTAATTCAGGTTTAGGTAATATTAAAATTTATCTCCGATTAATGCATCGTGGCTGTTTTTCATTATTTTACTTCTATAAATACCCAGTGAAGTCTATTGCATTTGTCCCACCACTAAAAAAAACAGGCTGCTCCTTGTTCTTAAGTGGTACAATGTTATACTTTAATTTTTACAAAGGTTTCAAATTTCTTGAAATTTATTTGAATTGTCATTTTTTTTTATCTCTCGTAAGATTAGTCTTCATCAGATGGAAAACAAATTTCCTTTTAGTCTGGACTTCTATTTTGAAAGATTTTAAATGAAACTTTCTGAGAATTTAAGTAAAAATTTCTGTATTCTTATGCTGCTCAGTCATGTTTGCTGAAGGGTGCTCAAGGATACTCGTTTCCCATTTCCAAGTCTTCATAATACATAACTCTCATAAGCTTTTTTTTTCTTTTTTTTTAATCTTCTGTCCACTCTCATGTTTTTATGCTGTATATTCAAAAATAATGAAAATTGATACCATTATATTTTTCTCTCTGCTTGGACTTTGTTGATAGCTATATAACCGTTGTATAAGTGAAGAAATATTGATGGTAAACGGAGAAATTAAGAGTGAAAGCAACAAATACTGCTGAGGAAAAAAAATTAAGAAAATCATTGATTTCCTTATTTACAAATAGATAAATTATGTATATTTTTTTCTTTTTGTTTTTAGCTCACCATAGCAGAAACCCCCCTGAATCTCTGATAAATGCTGCCTATGTATGTAAACAATACTGATTAACATATGAAATGATTAAAATAATAAATGTGAGGGATACATTTTGATAAATTGAAAGATGTTTCTTGTATAGTAAAGAGCTATGGCTCAGATTATAAATAAAAACAACTTGCTTGTCTCAGCTGTTTTCTTATGGAAACAGTCTTTGACGATGATGACACTGCATAAATCACGTATTTTAGCAAAACCCTCTCCAAGATATTCAATTATTCTCTGAGGGAATAGTAGACTTTCTTGGTCAATCTAGAATTGGATTAGCAGTACACGAAATTCCTTATTTCTTCTACTTCTGGAGCTTATCTATAGATTAACATATATTTATGTTATTATCAATCCATTGTCATTTAAAAATCCTAGTTTTATTTTTAAAAAATGTAAAAATTCAACTATAGAAAAAAATCAGACATTCTAGAAACTTATTGTAGAATTTTTAGTTACTTGCAGGTCATAGTCAAATAATTCTAAATTCTTTGGATTGGTCCTTCTGAGATGAGAACACAAATGAAGAAGAATCTCCCTTATAAATGATTTTATCATTAATTTTGTGTTTCTCCTTTAAATATTGAACATCATTTTATTTTGCAAGGATAAAAACAAAACAAAGCAAAAACAATACTTGTTTTATTTGTGAATTCAAAAGAGGGTCATTATATATCTCTGTTATATCATATTCTTGCATCTTTTCAGCACTAATAAAATTAGTCTCTTGGCATGTATTCATGAGTGTGTTGAGAAGAGAGAGGTACAGGAACATTCTATGAGCGGCCAATTACTTTGCATGGTCTTGGCAGTTCTTCCTGTGTTACGTATTTCATTCCATTTAAAGAAATATCTAAGTCATATCCCTGTTTAGTATTTGGACTTGCTACAGAACTCCTTTTGAAGAAGTCCTCTAGAATCCTAATGGCCTGTATGACTAAACATTCTACAGACCATTATCTCTCTGAAGCCCAAGTACCTTCTCCAACTTGTCTCTACATGTCAAAACTGAACAACCAGCACCACCCTCAGTAAAGTAGCCTAATCAGAATTTCTTATTAGAGACAGTTCCTACCAGGCAGTGTCTCCAAACCGATGTTTGAAACATTTTATGAGAGAGCAGTATTTGGTCAGAGCCAAAATAAAAATAAATAAAAGTGTGGTAGTGGATAAACTTGAGTCTGGCCCCAATTAAAAAAACTAATATACACGTATCCAGTGCGATAAATTCAGATGGAAGCTTCAGTAGACATTCTTGGAAAGGTATTGACTCTTTGAAATAAGAATTGATCTCTAATTAGCTTTTTTTTTTTTTTTCTTTTTCCCCCTTCAGTAATGCATTTCCATTAATTTTAATTATCAAGTAAATCACAGAATCACAGGGATTGGAAAGAACCTCAAGACCTCATAAAGTTCAAACACAACTGAAAAAGCAGATACTCTACAATAGGTGGCACAGATAGGCATCCAGACAGGTCTGCGGAAACTAGCTTCTAAGCAGGTATGTCTGCTCTAGCAAGGGATCTGGAGTAAGAAGGCCAGCCAAAAAGCTCTTTTTAAGGCTTTTTTTAAGGTTTTTGAGGCTAGCAACAGCACTATGCTTATCCTGGGGAGCTAGCAGCTTGTGGGCAGGCTCCTGAGTCACCAGGGGGGGAACTGGCACATTAGCGGCACAGCTTAAACATCAGCCCTTAACCTTCACACTTGATAATAAGCTTTAAATAACTTCAATTACACAAAACACACCAGGTGAGTAATCACTGTTTCTGCTTGCTGAGAGAGGGGAGGTTCAGTGAGTGAGCACAGCTCACACTTCCCATAGGGTGCTGCATCTGTGCATATAGGAGGTGGGTCTAGTGGTGAGAATTATAAGCTTTGGCCCCTCCTTGCTCAGGAAACCATTTTCTTTGGCAGTCTCTGTGACCGCAGGGCAAAACATGGTCTCCACTAGACAGCTGGCTTATTCTAAGAAGACCGTGGCAACCCAAACAGAGAGCTTGCTGAGAAATATCGCTGTTCAGATCTCTGGCTGCAGGGAGTGCCTGAGCCTGCTGCTGCCTGGGAAGAGTGGCACGGACTCCACCTGTGTGAGGTGTGAGCAGGTGGATGAGCTGCTCAGCCTGCTGGTGGAACTCAAGGATGAGGTGCAGAGTCTTAGGACCATCAGGGAGTGTGAGCGGGAGATCGACTGGTGGAGTGACTTTCTGGCTTGCCAGATGGAAGGGTTCCAGGAAAATACCCCCAGAAAGGTCTTGGACCCCCTGCCCTGTCACAGTTGGACAGACCTGACTGATGAGGAAGGTTGGAAGAGAGTCCCTACTTGGTGTCACAGGAGACACCCCCACCTGCCTAACCCTCTTCCCCAGCTCCCTCTAAGCAACAGGTTCCAGTTGCTGGAATTTGAAGGGGAGGTGAGTGGAGAGATGATGGAGGGTCTGCCTAGGAGAGAACCTAGGGTGAGGCGGTCACCCCCACGCCTTCAGACTGCCTCTGACAGGAAAGAAAGATGGTCGTTGTGGGTGACTCCCTTCTCAGAGGAACGGAGGGCCCCATATGCAGACCTGACCCAGGCTGTCGGGAAGTGTGCTGCCTTCCTGGGATTTGGGTCAGGGAAATAACCAGGAAACTCCTAAGCTGGTTAGATCATCTGACTACTTTCCATTACTCGTAGTTCAGTTGGGCAGTGATGAAATTGCTCAGACAAGCCTACGATCTATGAAAAAAGATTTCAGGGGTTTAGGGCATTTAGTTCAAGGAGGGGAAGCTCAAGTGACCTTCTGCTCTATACCTTCAGGGGCAGTAAGGGACACTGAGCAGGATTGGAAAGTATGAGCAATGAATAATTGGCTCGGAGGCTAGTGTTGAGCCAGAAACTTGGGTTCTTTGATCATGGGGCATTTTACTCAGCCCCTGGCTGATTTATCTGTGGAACCCACTGTCATGGTTTTATGATTTTTGGTCATCAGTATTCCACACCATAACATCATGTAATGCATTGGGGGTGGGGTTTGATATCTGCCGAATGTTCGTCTGTCGGAGAAGAACTACATTTCCCCAGGAGACTTTGCGGTCAGCAAGGGGATATAACTCCAAGCAAGGTCACCTGATCCTTCTTCTTCGCCTGCTCTTCGCTGTCTGCACTTCGCTATCTGCGCTTCGCCGCCTGCGCTTCGCCATCCGCACTTCGCCGTCTGCACTTCAGTCTCTCAACTGGACTGCACTTCTCACCCCAGCATTGTGGTGAGGTCTATACAATTCAAACAGACTCTATCTCTTTCTCTCTCTCTCTCATTGTATTTTACTGATACTATATTTAGTAAAATCATTTGTTCCACCTCAGATCAGTGCTGTTGTTTTCAAGTATTTTGGGGTCCCCTGCTTCCCCTTTCCCAGAGGCGCGGATCCGCAGATCCCTCCGCCCTGCTGGTCACGGAACTGGGCCGGACCAGCCCATAAACCGTTGACACCCACCTATCTCAAAGGGGGCAATGAATACTACTAGCACAGGAGCTAGTGGGGCTTATTGAAAGAGCATTAAACTAGCTATGAAGGGGGAAGGGGACAAAACAGGCCTCCTCACAAGAGATGAGTCTAGGGGAACGATGCTTATGCTGGGGGCGAGGCAGATGACTCGACTGAAGTGCATCTATACCAATGCACGCAGCATGAGCAACAAGCAGGAAGAGTTGGAAGCAATTGTGAGTCAGGCTAATTATGACCTTGTTGCTATTAATGAAACATAGTGGGACCGCTCCCATGACTGGAGTGCTGTGATAGATGGGTACAAGCTCTTCAGAAGGGATAGACGAGGAAAGAAGGGTAGTGGTGTGGCCCTTTATATTAAAGACTGTTTTGATGTTAAAGAGCTTGGGGTTGGGAATGATAAAGTTGAGTGTATATGGGTAAGAATCAGGGGGAAGGCCTGTAGGGGTGACATCTTGGTGGGGGTCCGTTATAGACCGCCTAATCAGGACGAAGAGTTGGATGAAGCATTCTACGAGCAGCTCATGGAAGTCATGCAAATACCAGCACTTGTTCTTATGGAACACTTCAACTTCCCTGATACATGTTGGAAATATAATACAGCACAGAGGAAGCAGTCCAGGAGGTTTCTAGACTGCATGGAAGATAGTTGCAACTGGTAGGAGAGCCTACTGGGGTGGTGCCCTGCTAGACCTGCTCTTCAGAGAAGGACTAACAGAAAGGACTGGTGGGAGAAGTGAAGGCTGGGGACTGTCCTGTGTGGGGGAAGATGGAACTGTGAGCAAGTCAGCAAGGAGTTTATCAGACTCTTTGATAGACCCTATCAGTGTGAAACCTTGGGAGTCTGGAATTTAAGACAGAGAGCAAATGGTATCTGTTTGCGTCTAAGGGTAAAAAGGAGTTTCTGTTTGTATGCATTGTTAACCTTATCACACTTTAGAAGCCTTTCATCCTTTATCACTGTGTTTTCGGAGAAGCTAGACCAATTAACAGATTAGAGAGACAGGAATTCCTGGCTTATAAGTGAATGGTATATAACATGTACACAATAAAGCAGAACTATTCTGAGAACTATACTGATGCTACAAGAAACCATGAGAGCTCTCTAACTCGACTGAGCGATGACAGTGTTGGGCAGAGCGACCATGAAGTTGTAGAATTCTCTATTCTTGGAGATGTCAAAAGAGTGACCAGTAAAACTACTTTCTTGAACTTCCAGAGGGTGGACTTTGATCTGTTCAGGGCACTTGTAGCACAGGTCCTTTGGGAGTCCCTTCTTAAGGGTAAAGGGGCCCAGGAAGCCTGGATGCTCCTCAAGATGGAAATCTTAAAGGTGCAAGAACAGGTTGTCCCTGAGTGCCTTAAGGTGAGATGTAGGGGAAGACAACCGGTGTGGATGAGCCAGGAACTACTGTTGAGACTCAGGGAGAAAAAGAGAGTCTACGTCCTCTGGAAGAAGGGAAGTCTACTTGAGGAGATTACTAGGAATTAGCTAAGTTATGCAGGGAGGAATTTAGGAAGGCAAAAGCACAACTTGAACTCAGATTGGCCACTGCAGTAAAAGACAATAAAAACTCCTTTTATAAATATATCAATGGCAAAAGAAGAATCAAGGATAATTTTCATCCTATACTTGATGCAGCAGGGAATGTGGTCACTGAGGACAAGGAGAAGGCTGAGGTCCTCAATGCCTTTTTTACATCTGCCTTTAATAGCCAGATCAGTTATCCTCTGGGCATTTTATGCCCTGATCTGGAAGTCTCAGAATATACCCCCATTAATATAGATTTCTAATTTTATTCCTAATCAAACTCCTAGCGATAGTTTCTGACTTTTGTGGATTTTGAATCTACATAAGAAGTCCTATTTCAGTCTATATGAACTGTAACAGACTTATCCTGCAAAGACCGATGGGAGGACTTCTACTCTTCACTACCAATTATTTCAGATACACGAGTTTTATATATGCTTATGAACCATTCTCTAGTGTCAGTGCTTTTGTGAAGAAGATATTCAGGCAAATATTAAAAAAAAAAAAAAACAAAAAAAAACTACACAACTCCTGTTGGAAACAAAACTCAGAGGTATTTGGAATTTTGAAATTTTTGAGCTTTTGAAATGTCATCTGCCATATTCTAAGATAAACAGTGTGTGGTCGATCTGAAAACTACTTAAAAATCCAGATATTATTTTTCTGTTAGTGATTTATGCGTTAATGAATGATACTAGTAATAAGATTGTGATGGTAGAGACTGTATCTAAGAAGTTAATAAGATTTTGTTCTATCTTTATTTAAACACCTGTGCAAGCACTTACAGCACTGTCAATAGTATTTAATATTCTAAATTTAAATTAATTTTAGCATTTGAAAATCATATCTACAGGCACTGATGCACATAGATATGTACTTTGTAATAGCTTAGTCCAGGAAGGTTAGGAGGATACAGCAAAAGCACATATATTCATCAATACCATATGCATATTAAATAAGACTGCTAGTAAATGAGACAAAACACAATGAAAGTACTGGAGAATTAAATATATATATATTTATATATTTATTATTATTTTAAGCATCAATTTTCATTATTCTAATGTGAAAAGCAGGTAAAATGTTCAAATCACAGTCCAAATTTTAATAACTAGAAAAATTTCAGAGCTATATTTAACAAATGTACACACCTATTAACTTTTTTCAAAGCATATACTATTATGCAGCTAGTAAGCCCTATATCAGTTTTGAATACAGAGGGAATTATTTCCAAAGTATAATTTAAATACCAATGAGATTATTCGTTTCTATTACATCAGAATTAGGTTTTAATGCCTTCTTTTTAAACTGGCTTCAAAGGCAGTAACTTAGAGCTAAACAAATAGTCCTTGTATCTCTGAAATAGTTGCAAATTCTCAGTATCATATTCTATTTGTAGTACCTCATCATACAGGACTGCATATGATTTGCCATCTTTTCTAACACAATCTTTTCTACAAACATTTTAGAAGTATGGTTTTATTTGCTTTCTTGTTCCTTTAGTTTTTTTCTTGAAGTCTGAAATTTCTGTATATTTATGATTTGGTAAAGAGTCTGAAATATTTTAGTTAATATTTTTAGTTAAGAAATATTTTAGTTTAGTTAATAGTTTATTTTAGAAATATTTAGTTAATATTTTAGTTTTACAATTGTTAGACTGCAAGCCAGTTATTTACAATAATACTGATTTGAAAATAGTACTGATTTATTTACGTAAGATTATAGGAAGTCTTATGAGCTGAGGAACAGTACAGCACTAGATGGAAAATTTGTGTTTAAATTAGTCTTTGTGTTTTGCAGTGTAACTATCATATTCTTTACCAATGAATAGCTTATATTAATGAAAAGTTAAGTTAACAACAAATATCCCACTATCAGTTGGTGTATTTATTGGATTTTGAATATTTGAAGCATAATCTCTCTCTGAAAACACAGAGGCTTGTCGTCAGTGTTGTTTAGCTTTCTAGACTTTACTCATTTTGAATAATCTATCACCAAAAGTTATGTCCAAAAGTTTGTTATTGCACAAAGAGAAATATGATGAAGTTAGTACTGCAAGTATTTATCATTTACCATTTATCGTGGGGAAACTGGCTGTCCGTAGCCTGGACAGGTCTACCCTTTTTTGGGTAAGGAACTGGCTAGAGGGCTGTGCCCAGCGGGTAGTGGTTAATGGAGTGAAGTCCAGCTGGCTACCTGTTTCAGGTGGTGTCCCCCAGGGGTTGGTACTGGGGCCATCTTGTTTAATATCTTTATCAATGACCTAGATGAGGGGGTTGAGTGTAAATTTCAGTAAGTTTGCAGATGACACCAAGCTGGGAGGTGGTGTTGATCTGCCTGAGGGTAGGGAGGCTCTTCAGAGGGATTTAGCTAAGCTGGATCGCTGGGCTGAGGTGTATGGGCTGAGGTTCAACAAGGCCAAGTGTCGGGTCCTGCACTTTGGTCACAACAACCCCATGCAGCGTTATAGGCTTGGGGATGAGAGGCTGGATGATTGTGAAGAGGAAAGGGACCTGGGGGTGCTGGTTGATGCTCAGCTGAACATGAGCCGACAGTGTGCCCAGGTGGCCAAAAAGGCCAACGGCATCCTGGCCTGCATTAGAAATAGTGTGGCCAGCAGGAGCAGGGAGGTGATCATCCACTTGTACTCAACACTGGTGAGGCCGCACCTCAAGTACTGTGTGCAGTTTTGGGCTCCTCACTACAGGAAAGACATTGAGGCCCTGGAATGTGTCCAGAGAAGGGCAACGAAACTGGTGAAGGGTCTGGAGCACAAGTCTTATGAGGAGTGGCTGAGGGAGCTGGGATTTTAGTCTGGAGAAGAGTAGGCTCGCAGGAGACCTCATTGCACTCTACAAGTTCCTGAAAGGAGGCTGTGATGAGGAGGGGTTTGGCCTCTTCTCCCAGGCAACAAGCAGGACACGGGGTAATGGCCGCAAGTTGTATCAGAGGAGGTTTAGATTAGACATAAGGAAGAACTATTTCTCTCAGAGAGTGGTCAGGCACTCGAATGGCCTGCCAAGGAAGGTGGTGGAGTCATCGTCCCTGGCAGTGTTCAAGAGGCATCTGGATGAGGAGCTGCGAGATATGGTTTAGTTTGTGGTGGCAATGGCAATGAGAAGACGGTTGGACTAGATGATCTTATAGGTTGTTTCCAACCTTGTGATTCTATGATTTTATGATACTAGGTCTTGAATATCTCCAGAGGAGACTGCACAACTTCTCTCAGCAATCTCTACTAATTATTAACTTATTTCATTTCTTCATATAAGCATAATATAAAACTCGTGTATCTGAAATAATTGGTAGTGAAGAGTAGAAGTCCTCCCATCAGTCTTTGCAGGATATGTCTGTTACAGTTCATATAAACTGAAATAAGACTTCTTATGTAGATTCAAAATCCACAAAAGTCAGAAGGTATCACCAGGAATTTGATTAGGAATAAAGTTAGAAATCTATCTTAATGAGAACATTAGAAGTGTAATTGTTTAACTATGATTCTTGATTTGATCTATGACACTGGATACAATTTGAATGAATTTCTCATTGCGTGGCTTTGAAAGTTAATTGAATGGCTCTAAATTAAAAGAAAAAACAAAAAACAAGAAATATAAAAATACATTTTTAGACATAATACATATGCATATTATTATGTATTGTACATATATAATACTTTTGCAGTATATATATTATTATACTAACATTCTAAGACATTTTGCAGTGTACAAATTAATTGTTACAATAGGAATATTTCAGTAATGAAAGCAAACATAATTTATATATGTATAAATATTTTTTTAAAAATTAAGAACAGAGATGGAAGAAGAAAATGAGCAAATAATGGACATTAACCAGTTAATCTACCTTCAGCTTTTAAACTGAATGTATTTGGCATTTAAGTTAGCCTGTTAGCTTTTTTTTTTTTACCTTTGCTATCTTTAATTATTATGATATAGAAATCTCTTTATCCTACATTTTAGATGGACTACTTCATCATGTGAAGGTGACTTTCCCCAAAATCTGAGTGAAAGCTGGGGAAATGAATTTTTAACTTCTTTTATCACACATGTGTTTGTAATAGCACAATAAAAATTAGGCTGAAAATGCCACAATTTGTTTAGATTTTTACATGTATTTTCTTTGTCGGTTGTCACATCATTTTTACATTAACTTATGTGTTCCAAATAACAACGTAGATTTGTTTAATCAGATGAATTTATGAACATTTAATAAAAAGTAAAATCATCTGTTATCAAACACTTTTTGCTCAAGTGTTGTAGCACAGTGCATTGAGTTCATTAATTTTGAACAATCATAGGTGCAGTTCTGATATGAACAAAAGAATAAAAATAAAAAGTAGAGGGTATGCTTACGATACTGTTCAAATAAATGCTATTGCTGTATCTCTTGTCAAACATGAATAAAATGTAAAAAAAAAAAAAAAAAGGAAAAAAAAAAAAAAAGGAAAAAAAAAGAAATCAGCAACAACAACAAACAAAAGCAACCAACCAAATGAAACCAGAACAGAGTAAGTAGCAGTCAGAAGACAACATCATGCTCAAAAAATAAAAATAACTTATAGGTGATAAAATTACACCATCAGTTTATTACTACTCCCTTGACCTTTTAGTAAAACACAAGTGTTTTTCTGCAACTGTTATTACTGGAAGGAAAAGTTGGTTTACAAATTAGTCCCCACATTGAATTTAAGGACTTAATCTGCCATCTGATGTAACTACTATATCTTGTATTATTACATAAGTGGCAATTATAAGGATCTTCTCTAAAAAACTCCGTCTCTGTTTTATTTTATTACATAGCTTGGCAGCTACTTCTTAATTTATTTTTTTTCAGCCACACAAGCCAATTCAACCTCTGCGTATGACTGAATTGTGTGAAATTCTAAGGACAGTAATTATTATATTTTACAATTCCATAGTTTAGAAGAATAATTTGAATCTGTGCTTTCACTTTTATGTCCATTTTATTGAACTACTGACTCAGTTGGCTTTACCCTTTTAAAATTCCTTCTATCACTACATTTCTAATGTTAGCAGGTGATTTGTGATTTAACGTATAAATTTTGATATACTTCTAGATGATTTTATTCTGATTTAACTTATAAATTTTGATATATTTCTAGATGATTATATTCTCTCTCTCTCTCTCCCCCTTATTTTTTTCTTGATAATTATGCTTGAGATATATCTCGTATTTAAGAAGATTCATAAATAAAATATAAATTTATTGTATCATAATTCCAGTTACATACTCATGTCACTCAGATTTGTTTTTTGCTATTAAAACTAATATTGAATCTATTGTTGCAAAAGTGGGCCTTATTTACTACACAGAAAATCTTGATTTGCTCCACACAGTGGGTGCTGTTTGCAATATCCTAGGCATGGATTCATATGTGAAGAATCCGTATTGTTTATTATGGTTTCTCGTTTATACATTCCCAAGTTTTCTCTTGTAACTTTCCCACCCGCCTTTTTTGTGTCAACAAAACATTCTACAAACAATCCTGAACCATGCATGCAGACGCTTATCCAATCAGGGTCAGGAGTTGTTCTTAGCCACTCAACTAGGAATGCAACATGTTTTCAAGTATTAATATTATTGTCTCCTCAACAGCCTAAAAGTATTTTTTACTGTACGTTACCAGAATACATTTTTTTTTTCCTGAAAGCCATAAAATCTCTCGTGAAAAAGATTGACAGAGAAAGCAAATCATTTCACCTTCATTCAGAACTTGATTATTACTCAGAGTTTCTCTTTCCAATTTGCAAAATAATGACAGAATTATTCCTCTATTTCTTAAGATTTAGCATCCAGCACAGCTCACTTTGTGCTATTTTTGCCTTAAGAATCAACTGCTGTACTATTCTGATGACTGATTTGTTAGAAAAGTCCTTCTGGCTGAAATTTAGTATGCATAGGGAACAGCTGTTCTATTACTGACACTTACTAAAAAAGAACCTTAGTAATCCACAAATCACTACGCTGTTTGCTTTTAGCTCTTTGCTGTCAATAGTACTTATCTAAGCAGTGAAAATCTGCTTTGCTTCCCAAGACGCTGCATCTTGTAGAGCAGCATATAAACAAAGACTGTACATTCATTTCACACACAGGAGGACATAACACATTATAACAGTGCTGTTTTAGCATAATTCAGATATGTTTTACTGAACAATATTTCCACAATTTTCTTTAGATGTTGTATTTAACCATGAATACAGATTTTCGATACACATGAAAAATACACCATAACAAATTACAGTTTTGTGTTTGCAAATGCATTTTCATATGTGTGTTGAAAATTAGACCACAATAGTCTCCAATACAAATATACCTACATATTGCTCAGTCTTCTAGTCATTATTCTTACCTCGGCTCAACAAGAAGAAAACTAATGGACTCCAACCTGTATTATAACAAAGTTAAAAAGAAGGGAACCAAATTCATTGCATTCATGCTGTAAGAAATACAATTTCATGATGATGATGATAATGATGATGATGATGATGATGACGATTATTATTATTATTTTAATCTATTGATGTTATTCTCTTTATACGTGAAATTTTAAAATTGTCCTCCTTTTTGTTTCCCCAGTTGGTAAGATGCACAAAGGGATGCATGTATGCCTTATTCAAGTAATGACACTACGCCTATGACATAGTGGACATTAAACATAAATTTTGTACTTAACCATAATCTTAAATTGACCTTTATCCATTAAAATGTTAGCACAAAGAGATCCAAAAATAGTATCAATGTAAAAAGATTTTATTTTCCTAAGTAATTAACGTTTCATTTATTTTTCTCCCCCTGCAAACTTTTATCTTTATTATCTATGATTAGGACTTCTGTGACTACCTGTTTATCTTAAAAGAAAAAACAGTGCTAACAACAGCAACAACAAAAAAACCAAAACAAAAAAAAACAAAACAGGACAACAAAAACATAGATCCGACAATGCAAAACAAATGCTTGTTCCTCAAAACTCAAGATTATAGCTTGTTTGTCAAAGCAGAGGTTTACTTACTTAAACAAACATGAGATCTGAGCAGCCAATGCCATCATTGCTCAGATAATTAGCCTACTGAATATCAAGTCCCTGGATTAGATGACCATTTTGTCCTTGGTACTCAGTATCACAGAATTCCTTCCTTTTAAATTCCTTTTTTCTTCATTTTAATGAATCCAGATCATAAGAAGAGCTTCTTTGTTCAAAATCCTTGTATGTGTATTTATACACTGATCTCCTTTGCTAAGATGTTAACAACTGTTTTCAGATCTTTTAAAAGACATGACTATCTTTCTGACTCTGTAAATTAAATGGGATAAAGTACTCCTTATGATATTTCAAGAAGTGGGTGGGGAGTACAGAGAAGGGAAGAAAAGGGAAGAAAAGGAAGGGAACTCAAAAAAATCCCACAGAATCAGATATTCTCTGTCAAAGTGTAAAAATCTAACATAAATTTGTTCTATAGCTGATTACCTCTTTTTTTTTTTCCTTCATTTTTCCTCTCTCTGTAATCTATGCATGTTTAAGACTGCTTCTGTTAAAAGCTCTCCTCTGCCCAAGGAGATTATTACCCTGTCTCTAATTTATTTTTTCTTTAGTCTAGCTTTCCTTTTTTGTTGTCTCATCTCTTCTCCTCCTAAACTATCTTTCACAGATTGTCTGATACATATCTAAATAAACTATGAGCTATTGTTTTCACCTTGTATTTTACTTTTAAATTTACTATCTATATTTTAGACTTTGAGAAATGCTTGCACTCTCAAAAGCATAGTGATTTTTTCAGCCATGGAAATTAGTCCAGTAAAGAGATACTGCCTCTAATGACAGATCGTGACAGTAAGAGCAATTGCACTGCAAGATAGATGTAAGATAATATACTATATTCAAGGTCTGCTTTAAAAATAATGCCTCCTATTTTACTATGTTGGCAAACTACATCAAAACCGGAAGTTGGTTGTATGGCAGTAGAAACTGAATCTTCCTACCGGTATTCCGTTACATTTTGTTGCTGTTACAGATGAGAGTAAAGAGTCAGTCTGACAAAATGGCATCTAACATGAAAGTGCATATGAAGCAAAGGTACATAATTGAATTCCTTCATGCAGAAAAAATTGTACTCACTGATATTCATCTTTGCTTGCTTAACATTTATGGAGAACAAACAGCAAATGTTAGCACAGTGACGCGCCTTCAGAGTAGCTGTGAAACAGTGGGTCACCACTGATGGTGCAAGTTTTGATGAGCTCAACATATCAGTTCTTGTTCACCGCTGGTGAAAAAGCATAGCTAATAGAGGGAACTATGTTTAAAAAGTACTGTTTTGTAGCTGATAATTTGTTCTATCAAATAGTGTTGTTGTTCTCTTCTATATGTTGTTATTCCCATCAAAAAAAAACATGTGGCATTACTTGCAGAGTGACCTACATATATTCTGTAAATTCAAAGAATCACAGAATTGAAGGGGGCGGAAAGGACCTCAAGTGATCAAGTCCAAACATATCTGAAAAAGCAGGTACTCTGACTAAGTGGCACAGATAGGCATCCAGATATGTCTTGAATATCTCCATAGAGGGACACTCCACAACCTCTCTCAGCAACCTGTTCCTGTTTTCCATCACCCTTACCGCAAAGAAGTTCTTCTGCATGTTTGTATGGAACTTCCTATGTTCCAGTTCTAGGCCATTAGTCCTTGTCCTATTGCTGTGAACCACTGAGAGGAGCCTAGCCTCATCCATTTGCCTCCCATATCCATTTAGATACTTATAAACATTTATCAGATCACTTTTCAGTCTTCTTTTCCCCTGTCTGAACAAACCTGGTTACTCAGCCTTTCCTCATATGGGAGAAGCTCCAGGCCCTTAGTTGTCTTTGTGGCCCTCCCTGGACTGCTTCTAGGAGATCACTGTTTTTTTTGAAATGGGAAGCCTGGAACTGGACACAGTATTCCACATGAGACCTCACCAGGGCAGAGCATAGTGGGGAGGATCATCTCCTTTGACCTGCTGGCACACTCTTTCTAATGCACCCCAGGATATCATTAGCCTTCTTGTCCACAATGGTGCACTGCTGGTTCATGGCCAGCCTGTTGTCCTCCAGGGCCTTCTTCACTGAGCTCCACTCAAGCAGATCATTCCCTAACCTGTACTAATGCATGTGGTTATTCCTCCCCATGTACAAGACTCTACACTTTCTCTTGTTAAACCTCATCAGGTTCCTCCCTGTCCAGCTCTTGAGTCTGTCCAGGTATTGTTGAATCGTGGCACAGCCTTCTGGCACGTCAGCCACTTCTCTCAACTTTGCATAATCACTAAACTTGCTGAGGGTATTCTCTATCCCTTCATCCAGGTCGTTGATAAAGATGTTGAACAAGACAGGATCCAGCAACAGTCCCTGGGAAACAGTGCTAGTTACAACCTCAACTAGTAATTTATTTATTCATATAATCCCGAATAAATATCTATATAGTGCTAAACTCAAAATATTTTTGTTTTCAAGATACAGTAGCCTAAATTGGGATAATGGGATCCAACCTCTCTAATAATTAAACTTCTGGCTGGGTCTCAAAATATGGTGACTCATTTACAATTCTAAGATTCCAGGTTCCAAGTCAGTGTTTTTGAATATTTGCATTTAAGGCCATTATTAAATGGAAATCATAAGGTTCTAACAAAGTTTTTAGGTTTTTTGTTTGTTTGTTTGTTTGTTTTCCTATAGTTTCAGCATGATTCCTTATAGCATCCTTATAGCATTTTTTTTTTATAATTATGCTTGAGATATTTGTTTTTTGTTTGTTTTTTTGTTTGATTTTTTGTTTATTTGTTTGTTTTTAGGATTAGTATATAGACCATAAGAAAGGAAAACAGTATTTTCCTCTACAACAGGAGGAAAACACTTGCCACTGAAGTTTCTAGTATATGGCACTGTACAGCAAAACTACATAAGGCACAAGCAAGCAAATTTATAAAACTTATAGAAAAACCTATAAATGTTACAAACTTTATTCTAATTTGACATCCTGTACAATTCAGGACATAGAAATAAACTATTTTGAAAATTAAAGTACTACATCACTTGCTCTTCATATTCAGCTCCTATTTCATCTCCTATTGTTTATGTAAATACCATTCTACTTCTTAACATGGTTGAGGAACCTCAGATTTTGTCTATTTTTTCTTTTTAGATTACAGAGTGACATTAAAAAACAAACAAGCAAACAAACAAACAAACACCAAGAATACTTACTGGAGTAAATATAAAATATTATTTATTCAGAATATATTTACAGTTATTTATATTTATATTTTATTATTTCATTCAGATCATGTTTTATCTATAAATGCATACATTTGGGAAGCAAAGCCACTTACATTTTGGCATTCATTATACTTACCTTCCTACTCCAAAACATTGCAAGAATGGGAAGACATTAAATTCAGCAGGAAGTGTTCAGGAGTATGTTATATTATTACAATTGTAAAAGCACTGTGTAAACACAATATGTACAGAAAGAAGAAAACAATAGTTAAATAGCTGACAGAGAAGCATAAAACATTTTCCAAAATAATAATGCATTAATATGCATGCATACAATTATCAACTGTGTTACATATCCCTATGAGCATAGAGAGAGACAGCCCCTGTAATGGTTTTCCAAACAGAAAGCACCCTGAACAAAAAGACATTTCAAGCCAGTATGCCTAGGCAGAGCTTGACAGAAATTCTTCAGGACTGATGTGAATTCTTGCCCAAGCACATGGAGAAGAAACATCAGTGCCTCTTATTTGGAATTACAAAGGAAATGATCATTGACATTTAGGGTCACAATCCTGAAACTTTTGTTAAGTTTATAATCATGCATGTCCAATACAAGACGTGGGGCCATGCAGCCCAGTCCATCCCGTCCAGTGGCTGGCCCCTTCCCTCACCATCATGGCAGTAACTCTTCTCTGAGCAGCCTAGTTCAGCCCCAGGCACTTACTCATTGTTCGGAGACAACTATACAGGATGCTATTAACTCTGTCTGTAATGAATCCAGGACACAGGGAGGGAACAAAGCAGTGCTAACCATACATCTCACACCTGACATATATACATTCAACATAACTAATATCATTTCAAGAGAAAACAGAACCCTCCCTCCAAAAAAAAGAAAAATTGTAGATCACACACAGCTGTTCAATGAAAAACGAGCAGATGAATATTCTCTTTTGAGGCAAGTAATATGGAATTATGCTTAATTTGTAAGGAAATTATGTCTCATTTTAAATATTACAATTTAAGGAGGCATTATATGCAAAAAACATGCTGCCAAATCCAATGCATATCGAGGAATGGTTCATAAAGACAAAATAGTGGTACTGAAAAAAGTCTGCCATCTCAATAAAAAATTTTAGAAGTTACAACACGAGCAAACTCTGTTAAAAAAAAAAAAAAAAGCTACTTATGTGGTAGCAAATCTGATTGTAAAAGAATCAAAACCATTTACTGATAACGAGTTTATTAAGCAATGTTTGGAAATCATGGCAAATGATTTCCTCATTTTTTTTTCTCAATTTTTTCTAAAATCAGTTTGTCTCACCAGATTGTAGCCAGGCAAACTGGAGAAATAGGAAAATCTCTCAAAAGTAATTTGGAGAGTAAAGCTACTAATTTCAAATTTTATGCTTTGGTGATAGTTGAAAGAACTGATGTTACAAATATGTCTCAACTTGCTGTTTTTATTAGAAGCATTGATAATGAATATGTCACTGAAGAAATAGCTTATTTGGTGTCATTAAAAAACACAAGTAAATATCTTGATTTTTATAAAAAAGTAAAAATTAAATGACAGGAATTTTCTTTAACCTTTGTCAACCTATCTGGTATAGCTACTAGTGGCACCTTGGCGATGGCTGGTAAAAAAAGGGAACTTATAAAATTAAGAGAATATTATGCAATTGCATCTCGGAACTTGCATTTGATGAAATACCACTGCATTGTACATCAAGACAATTCATGCTCAAAAAATTTAAAAATTGATAATATTTTGCAAATCATCATCAAAATAGAGAATTTAATAAAATTCAATATATTGAATCATTGCTCATTTCAGGAGTTCCTTAAAAGTATGGATTCTGAATATGGGGACATAATTTACTTTTCTGAAGTAAAGTGGCTGGATTGGGGAAAAGTGCTAACAAGATTTTATGATTTGTCATTTGGAATTAAAAGGAAAAAATGTGCCAGAACACAAAGATTAAAAGTGGTTCACAGATTTAATATTTTTGGTGGGTTTTATTGCTCATTTAAATGAGTTAAACATGAGTCCTTAATGTGAAAATCAACTTATTTGTGTTATATTTCAAACTGCAACAATGTTCAAAAAGAAATGAAAATTATGACAAGATTAAGTTGTGGTTAGTCACTTTATGTATTTTGATATGTTAGCTAAATTTAGTTCTGTGAACAGAAAAAAATATGCAGCCTTACTTTCTGTTTGGATAAAGGAATTTGAAAACAAATTTCACAATTACAAAAAAAACAAAACAAAACAAAACATTTTTTTCTTTTGTATATTTGCAATTTTATTCTTAGTTTACATAAATACATTATCTACCGATTTTTTAGTGGAATGTACAGAATTTTAATCAGACATTCAACTCAGGGAAAAAACTTGATCATGTCTCCTTATTAGACCTTTATAAGCTTTATCTTACCAGAGAAACATATCCATCTCTCCACAATAATGCTTTATTTATGTCATCCCTTTTTGGCAGTGAGCCTGACCTTGGTATCAGGGAAAGTTATGGAGCAAATCATCTTGGATGAGATTGCACAGCATGTGCGTGGTGTCCAGGGAATCAGGCTCAGCCAGCACGGGTTCGTGAAAGGCAGGTTGTGCTTGACCAACCTCATCTCCTACTATGACTGGGTGACCAAACTGGTAGATGAGGGAAGGGCTGTTGATGTAGTCTATCTAGACTTTAGCAAAGCCTTTGACACGGTCTCTCACAGGCTTCTTCTGGAGAAATATCCATTTGCAGACCAAGACATGCTTCCCCAGTTAGGTTAAAATTAAGGCACTCTCTCTGTACTGTTTTGCAGCAGTTTTTGTGAGGGAATTTAAATGATACATTAGAGCACAGTCAGGGCCAGCTGCTCCATCCAAAGCCAGGAGCTGCAATCTGGAGCAGGACAACTAGAGGAACAATGACAGCCATAATCTGGGGCTTTGGGCAGATCTCTGAGGTGAGCCCTAGGCTCGGACAGCTGTCAGGTCTAGGCGCTGTCTCACAGAGTGAAGACTGAGTGCTAGAAGGTTTGTGAAGCAATGAGTCTGGAGCTGTGTCCAAGCCTGAGTGAGCTGCATCCAGCATCAGCTCCCAGGGCCTGGAGTAGATATTCTGCCTCTGTCTTCAACCTGTGCTGCACAGGAGCCTCTCTCAAGAGTCCATAGTGGGAATCCTCCGTGATGGCTAGCACTTGATCCCTGACAGTCCAGTCACAGAATGACAGAATCACAGAATTGTAGGGGTTGGAAGGGACCTCCAGAGATCAATGAGTCCAACTCCCCTGCCAAAGCAGGTTCCCTACACCAGGTCGCACAGGTCGGCATACAGGCAGGTCTTGAACATCTCCAGAGAAGGAGACTCCACCACCTCCCTGGGCAGCCTGTTCCAGTGCTCCGTCACCCTCACTGTAAAGAAGTTCTTGCGCACATCTGTACGGAACTTCCTGTGCTGCAGTGCCACAATACAGAGTCGGTGCTCTGGATCTCAATGACATATGTGCAAACGGTGACATCCTGTTGTTTCATACATATTGACACGGTTTCTAGAAAAGAAAATAAACATCAAACGGAAAGAATAGAAAAGCATGACAAAGAGGTGCAGTAAAAGAGGAAAGAAAAGACAGTGATCTTGCAAGGTAGTGCAAATGCAGATATTGTACATTGTCAGAACATGTGATGTCAAATTCATATTTTAAATATACTTTCATTAAGAGTATTTCGCTGCTAATAGAGAATGAATTGATACTACTGAGATTCAATAAACAAGGTACATAAATTTACTTGCCATATCATTATCCCAAAATGAAACAGGTAATAAAAACACAATCTCAATCTTATAAATAGGAAGAAATTATTTAAGTATTTTAATTAGCAATTGACTAGATAGCTATGACTATACTAAAATAAACGCCAATTAACATGCTAATTTTTGGCAATTAATTGATATCCAATCAACCCAACAAAATTATTTTGTTAAACACCCGTTAAATCCTAAAGCTCTTTGCAAGTTTAATTTATCAATTACAGCACAAAAGCACATTTAATGCTGGCATGGTTGGGTTAATTATAAGGCAAGCATATTAGGTTGGTACTACTTTTTAACTTTATTAATTCTTATTAAAAATGTTATGTATTTAGTGTACAATAAACATTCAATTTAAATTAAATATCTGAATTTAATTAACTTTTTAAAGTTTTAAACAGCTATGTGACATTACAAAGTAAGTATCTCAGACGTGAGAACAGTTTTAATCTATCTGTTTGTCTCTTCATAGAATCATAGAATGGCTTATGTTAGAGGGAACCTCAATGATCATCAAGTTCCAACTCCTCTGCCGCAAGTACTTTTGCCAGTCACTAGATCAAACATTCAATCAGGTTACACAGGGACTCATATGATGGGGTATCCACAACCTCTCTGAGCAACCTGTTCCAGCATCTCACCACCCTCTCAGTGAAAAAGTTTCCCCTGACATCTAACAGCTGTTCCTCACAGCTGAAGATCCTCGATTTCTGCAGCCTGGAGGAGACTCAGAGGAGATCTCATCATGGCCTATGCCTTCATCAAGAGGAAGAGCAGAAGGACAGGCACAGATCTCTTCTCATAGAACCTGAGGGAATGGAATGAAGCCGTGACAGGAGGCTGAGGCTGGATGTTAGGAAAACATTCTTCACCAGACAGTGTTTGGCACTGGAACAGGCTTTCTAGGGAAGTGGTTATGGCACAGAGTTTGCCAGAGTTCAAGAAGTGTCTGAACAGCACTGTCAGATATGTGGTTTGATTTTTGCATGGTGTGAATTAAATTGGTGTTGAACAAGTAGATAAAAATTCCATAAGTAGCTTTTCAGTCTTTCTTTTCCTTTCCAAAAATGTAAGAAATACTTCAGTTATTTCAATATACACACAATTGCACTCCTAAAAACTTTACTAGTAGAAAATATTTGATAGTTTATGCATTTTAAAATGATTGATTTAAATATGAAACTCTCAATGATGAGTTTGCAGTTTTTATCCATAATAAATATACATGAAGAAACCTCAGGAATTGTCCAGAGGTAGGAGTTGTATCTTTCCTGCCTTCTCCCTCAGCAGATAATACTTCCTTGATTAGTAATCGAGAAAACATGTAACATGGAAAAGAATTCCCCAAGAACACAGCACTTCATGCATCCAAGATTTTACACTGCTTCTTGTAGCTAAGCTCCTGACGTTCCCAAGGCAGAACTGGATGCACGAATCTGTAACTAGAAGTGTTACTGTAAAGATTCACATTCACTATTTTTAGGGTAAAAACAACAAAAGACAAGATTTGTTTTATTTAAGGGTTAGTAATAAAGTAAAAAAATGCAACAATAATATAGTTTTATATGAGTGCATAATAACAATTGATCAATCTAGCTTTTAAGAAGCCTTTGTTATATCCCCAGCTCAATCTGATTTGGAGGAAACACTTCCTGAGAAGTTTGGGGAAATAAGTCAGAATGGTTTGAATAAAGTTTCCAGTGAGGGTCATTTGCAAAGCAGTCACCTAGAAGATACCTAGGCACCCTCTGAGATTTATTCTCAGTGCAAAGTAAAAATTTCAGTGCTTATTAAGAATGTTTTTTTTTCCTATCACTGTACTGGGTTGAGGAAATAGGAAGGAAGGGGAGAGGTCTGTAGGAGTGGCCTTGATAATGAGTCCAGAAGCTCCACAACTCCAGTCTGCTCCGAAAGGGACCCACCGCTGGCCAGAGCTGAACTGTGAGCAATACTAGCTATGCCACCATAAGAGCACATTTAAGAAAAGAGTTCTGGTCCTTTTGGAGCTGGCTGGAACTGGCTTTTAACTGACGTGGCAGCTTCTTCTCTCTTCTCACAGAGGCCACCTCTACAGACCTTTCCTACTGCTACCAATATCAAACAATAATAATAATAATGATAGTAAGCCCAGTACAAACCAGTACCTGTTAGGCAGAAGTTAATAGATCTTATGTTTCAATGAGCTTGTATTTTAACTGATGATGGTTAAAATACTGATGACAGTTTCTAGACAGATAGTGATGTTCCATTTAATCTTAGCTTATATTCAAAATGTCTGCCAGGGCCTTAAGTGTAGTAACAGACTCTGCAGTCTCTTATCTCACACAGATTGAGCTGCTAGTGCTTAGTGCTAGTTGTAGTATGACACAAACATTTAACTATAGATTAAATTTCTGTGAAAACTGCTATGTGAGAATTAACTTCGAGATCAGGAACAGGTAGTTCCTGTCTTCCTCCTCCATTTTGGCACTGGAATTGCATTTGAGACAGTAATTCTGGTCTGCTGACTTAACTGCTTGCTTTCACATACAGAATCAAACAGAATGGCCAGGGTTGGAAGGGACCTCAAGGATCATGAATCTCCAACCACCCTGCCACATGCCAGACTAGAATACTAGACCAGGCTACCCAGGGCCCCATTCAACCTGGCTTTGAGCACCAGGGACGGGGCATCCACAATCTCTCCAGACAGCCTGTTCCAGCACCTTACCACTCTTAGTAAAGAACTTCACCCTGACATCCAACCTAAATCTTCCCTCCTTTAACTTAAAACCATTTCCCCTTGTCCTGCTGTTATCTACCCTTTCAAAGAGTTGACCTTTGGACCTCATTGCTGGTCTTGCCAGGCAATCACTAAGCTGTTGGGAGGCCCAGATTACTGTCACTCGGCCTGCTCTGCTTTTCTTGTTCAGCTGTTGTGCTTTGTGTCCCTGTTGCTGAGGTCACTGCCTTGAGTGCCTCACTGTCATTCTAGGCTCCTGGCTCTCTGTTGCTTCTGGATGAGCTTGTTCTTGCTGCTTTCTGGCATTGTCAACAAAATTGAAATTATAAAAATTTATTCATTTTCCACATACATGAAAAAGTGAATGCAGTGAACGTTTTCATCACATTTGAACAAAACAGAAGCTCTCTTACTGATTTAGATATACAAAATGTAGATGTCTTAAAGATGTCTTTAAAAACTTTTTTTTTTTAACCTGTTTTTCACAGAGCTGCACAAATTGCTTCATTTTTTCATCATCAAAGAGAAAAGGGATTTCAGTTACTGGTATCCACCTAGATAAATTCCCCTTTCAATTTCTATATATTCCTGCCAGTGTTCTTATGTTGATCAAATAGCTACTGATTTAATCTAGTTCTGCAACTTGGTACTTACTGAGTTCCAGATGTTGTAGTTCCTGTAATTATTCCTCTTAGTGAAACTTTACATTCAGTATTAATATTTTCTTCTGTGTAATAGATGCTAATGTGACTCAGAACAGAATTAACAACAGAATCTGATGATCAAAGGTTTTGCTAAACTAGCCAATAAACCTCTTCACAAGCAAGGCTTTAGCTTATTGATGGCACATTGCGAGGTGAAAGATTCCTTGAATTCCAGGTCTGAACTTTTCAGATAAGAAACTACAAGGGAAGTCATATTCAAAAAGACATACCTATACACAGGTACACATACCTACACCTATACACTTAAACTAATAAAATTACCTTCATTCTGACTCTCTGTGAGTCTCAGTGGTGTTCCACAGGTCACAAGTCCAAGCAAGTACTGGGCAAGGGTTGAGAAATCCTTTGTTTGGAGAACACTGATGGACAAGTGTGAGAATCCTTCTTAGTTTTTTTTTGGCTCAAAGCTTGCTTCCTGAGGTTTTTCTTTGATAAGACTCTGAGTGACTTGTCAAGGAGGCAGCTGATGGGTGCTAACTGTGTGACAATCGATATCGCTTTGGGAACATTTGCAAGCCCCTTCCCCCAGAGCTGCTTGCTCTGTAGAAGAGCGGAAGAGAGTGCTCAGGAGTGTTCACTGGCGGAAGATCTGGCTTGTGGCCAAACCGTTCCAGCTAAGTATGGAAGGCTGGGGGATGATACCATTGTATCTTGCGAAGGCAAGATGCAAGTTGGTGCCTCCCTGCTTCCTCTTATCTGCTGGCAAGGCCAGAAAGATAAGAACAAAGGAGGTTCCTGCTGAGATCCCAGAGCCAGAAGCTGCCACCGCAAGGAGAACTGACTCAACCACCTTGGGTTTGAGCTGTCACTCAAAGGAGAGCTGATTCGACCACTTTGGATTTGAGCTGTCACTCCAAAAAGAGCTGACTCAACCACTTTGAAGCATTGAAAAAGGGCCGTCATCACCATGGTCGTGGTCGTCATTGTCAACAGAACAACAATGCCTGACGACCCACCTCTACTGAGGATCAAAGACGGAACTACGAACCACGCTGGATCCATGGTGGTGACTATGTCCCTCTTTCTGCCTATAAAGACTCCTTGCTTCTTCTTTTCTATCTTTTCTATCGCCCTCCTTCCCTTCTCCATTACCCTAATTCATAATAGTGTCCGTTCTCCCCTACCCCATTTCCCCTGATTAAGATTTGTAATAAACTGGTTGGACCAACATTTGAACCATTGCTTCTTAATCTCACGCCAGGTATATAGATAATAAAAGAACCTCCTCTCCCTCCTATAAATTGGAGCGAGACAACAAGGCCTTGGGCAAGGTTTGCAAAATCTTTTGTCTGAGGGACAGAAGATGGACAAGGCCAGGTTCAACGAGAGAGAGATAATCCACAGCTTAATGGCTGGGAAGCAGGCTTTTGTGTGGACTTACCTTGAGGGAGATGGTCAACTCAGGGGGTACTCACATGACACTACCCAAGCACCCAGGGATGTAACGTAGGCTGGAAAAAAAGGATAATAAAAGAGGGATCAACAACCATATGGATTGGTTTTTAACAACGGATTCCTCATGAAGAAGACATTTCTGACAACAGATTCCTTACAACCTGAGACCTGCATACTGGAGAAGAACAAGAAAGGTGTCTATCATCAGAAGCCTCATGAGCTGCTGCCTGCACGCTGACAGACTCACTCCTGGGCCTGCTACCTGAGACTTACTGCTTCCTCCTGGATTTAACCTGCTGTCTCTTCCTGGTATCTGCTTGCTGCCCAAGGCCGGCCACCCTGTTACTGTTCTCCCCCTGCACTTTTGCCTCAGGCCATCAGAACAGTGTGCAATCGGACCACTGCTGGATCCTGGTGGTGACTATCCCCGCTTTACACAATTATTGCTTCTTTCCTATCTTTTTTATCACCCTCCTTCCCTTCCCCATCACCATGATTAAGATTTGTAATAAACTGGTCAGACCAACATTTGAACAGTTGCTTCTTAATCTCACACCAGGTATACATATATCAAAGAACCTCCCTTCCCTCCTATAAATTGGAGCGAAACGATTTTTTTTTCCTTTCATGAATAATGGCATTTTTAATCCTATTTTTTAATATTTATCCTTTTTCCTGTGAGTACACTTTTCAATATTCCTTGCTGATGAACAAATGATTCTTAGGTGCCTCATAACTTTTGCTATTATATATACTGTATAGATATATATCCACTGGGATATTCATTTGAAAAGCACATCCTTATCTGAACTAGAACAGTAGGCCATACTCTTTCTGTCCTGCTCTGTGTGGTTGTATAGAGGTGTATGTTAATAATTATAGCATTGTATTTGTCTCATTTCTGTTTTAGATGTAAAAAGAAGAAATAAGAAATTTTAGAATAACTTTGGTTTGTAATTTATACTAGTGTTTGGTCTTTGTATTAACTTTTATTTATTTATTTTATTTATTTATAGAATACTGCACTTAAAAAAAATAATAAAAAAAAAAAAAATAAAAAGGCCATCCTATGTGAATTCTCCAGAAATCAATCCTTTGTAAATAATAGACATCAGAACTGGACATCTGCCAATAAAGGCCACTGATAATAATTTGGTTACTCTCCTTTCTCAACCACAGCTGGTACTTTGGCAGCTCTTCTCTCATATCAACAAAAATCTGTCTTCTCTTTTGTCAAGATCCATCTGCTCTCTCCTACCTGACCCAAATGCCTAGTACAGCACAATTTGAGAGATTGTGTTCCAACTTCCATGTCTGCATTCAAACACTGGTACCTGGTCATGTTTGCTTTTGTTCTCTGATAGATTCCTGCAGGCTTTATATATGTCTTCCAAGAAAATGTCCTATAGTGTGCTAAAATATATAACCTGATAATAAATAAATAAATAGATAGATAGATAGATAGATAGATAGATAGATAGATAGATAGTGGAATGAAATAAAAAAAGATTTAAAAAAAAATCCTTGCAAAATTTAACAATTCTACTCCATATATTACTCCTCCTAGAGGCTGCCTTGTCTTTGGCACTAAGAGCATAAGCATAAGCAGTGCCAAAACAAAATTGTTCCTGTTAGTACTGACATTCTGGATTAGCACTGGAGAGCTTGGACCTTGATGCCCAAAGGAAAATACTGCTTTGCTATCACAGTGCATGATATTATAGGCTGAAATGACACTAATGTTCTTCTTTCAAGCGATTCAGTTTCTCAACTATTTCATACTAATTAGGACATTTATATTACCTCAGTAAGTCTACTACTGTGGAGAAGCAGACAGAAGCTGCTTCTTGTCATCATCTGCATTTTCAGCCATAATCCCATGTAACTCTTTTTTTTGGATTAGAGTTTTCTACACCATTGCTCTGTGATAAATTTCACAACCAGTGGTCAACTCAGAGACTGTGTAAAAGCTGATAAAGATAAAATGAGTATTTTCTGGAAGACTGAATTAGAAATGAAAGTGGGAAAAGCAATTTAGATTGTGTATACATGCAAAGCAGTGGGAATATAGAATCACAGAATCACAGAATTGCAGGGGTTAGAAGGAGCTCTAGAGATCTTCTAGTCTAAGAACCTTTGCAAAGCAGGTTCCCTATAGTAGACTGCATGGGAAAGCATCCAGGTGAGTTTTGAATAGCTTCTGAGAAGGAGACTCCACTACCTTGCAGGACTGCCTGTTCCAGGGCTCTTTCACCCTCAAAGTAGAGAAATTATCTCTCATATTCAGATGGTACTTCCAGTGTTCCAGTTTGTGACTATTGCTCCTTCTCTTTTCATTGGGTACTGGTGAAATAAACCAGGCCTCATTCACTTTACATTCACCGATTAGATACTTCGAAGCAGTGATAAGATTGCCTCTCAGTCTTCCCTTCTCCAGATTAACAAGTCCCAGATCTCTTAGCCTTATCTAACAGGAGAGGAGCTCCAGGCCCCTAAGCATATTTGTAGCTGTCCAGTAGTTTCCCATCTTTCTTGAAAGGGGAGATGCCTTTATTCCTCTCGAGCAAATAGATGCCAACTTTAGTTGATAGTAACTTCGTCAAGAACTGATCTGCACTAGTTCACTGGCAGTAATGCCTTTCTTCTTATATGTGACAGTTTTGGTAGGTGTTTTTGTTTGTTTGTTTGTTTGTTTGTTTTTGCTAGCCCATTACATGAAAAAGTGAGAAATATTGAGGGTTCTCAATTAATTCTAAAATTCTACCTTTTAAAATTAAAAAATAGTTACTTGAAAAAAAAAAAAAAAAAAAGGAGATTGTAGAAATAGTACAGTTAATCTATCATTTCCTGTATCATAACTAACTGACAACACTTTATCTGCATGACAGAATTGCAAATGAGGGGGAAAAAGTATTTTTAAATATAATTCTTTCTAATTTAAAGTTATAATGATTAATGTTCAGCTAGCTCAGGCAGCTCAATACCAAAACTATTAATAAATCATGATTTTTTCATCACAAGCAATTGTGAGAAAGATGCACACACTCAAATGTTCACATAACCATAAAGGCAGTATACCGTGCAGACATATTGGGATTCTGTATGTGTGACATCTATCACAGTAATGTATTAGAATACACTGCAGTGTACCTACGTACCTCTGCACAGTTTCTGGTATATTCCTGTTCTAAGAGAAGTCACTTATGACCTGGTTCTAATAATAGCTATTAGGTTGTTAGGTTTTAACTGGAAATGGTCATCATACTGAATTATTATATCATATATAATTCATATATCTATATCATATGTATTCATTATATATATATATTGTATATATATAAATAATTCAGTATATATATATATATATATATATAATAAATATATATATATGTATGTATATATATGTGGTTTAGTTAGTTCCAAAATGACATACTCTAAAAACTTATACCTCATTGGAAACTGTACAAGAGGTATAGTTGGCCAGTTTGTTTCTTGTGCAAGAAATCCTATTAATAGATTTCCATGTCGCTAAAGATGAAGATCTTTTCAGGACTTTACTGCCCAGCACATTAGATGATAAATTCAGATTTTATTTTTTAGATCATACAGTCCAACCAACTATATATCACCAATAATTCTCTCCAAACCACGACCCTCAACAAAATGTCTGAATGATCCATTAACACTTCCAGGGTCAGTGACTCCACCACCTCCCTGGGCAGCCCATTCCAGCACATGAATAATTCTTTAAATTTAATATTGCTTGTTTTCCATTGACTGTATTTTTCAAAGATATGATGAATTACACTAGTAAATATGTTTATTAGGCAAGAAATCACATTTATGGCATCTTTCATTCTCATATATAAGCTATATATGTGAACTATAACAATTATTTTTTCTGTACCTCAAACATCTAACAGTTACTGTAATACATTTTGTTCTGTGTTACATCTCTGATTAGCTGATATTTTTCCAGTAACTCATGTAAAGTTACTAATCTACAGTCTAGAATCTCCTTAGAGTTCTGTAAAATTATTTGCCATTGTCTGTGAAAGTTCACTGACTAATTCCTTTAGCACCTAATTTCCTCTGATGCATTTAATCTGGCCCTGCTGATTCAAGACATTAATTTGGTCCAGCTATTTTCTCATTTGCTTCTTAACAGTGTTGATGTCTGTTCTCTTATGTTCTTAACCTACTCCCAGCATAATTAATCATTTCACACAAGAGTCCTTTTGAGTGAAGTGAAGCAGAGCAAATACTTAGAAATTTTACTTTTTTTCCCTCCAGTGTATTTCCCTTCTGATAATTAGAGCCCTTCCCTTTCCCTTTATCTTCCTTTTTTTCTCTGAAGTAACTAAATAATTGTTTTTGTTTCCTTATCTATTACAAAGAAAATATTACCACTGATGTTTGCTTATCCACATTTATTTTTTATAACTTCTCACTCTGACTTTGCTTACCCTTGCAAAATAATGTAGATGCAACAAAAACTTTTCTCTGTGTGTTGTGGAATTTCTGACTCTAGATCAGATAATTATCTCATTTTCTGTTTGTTTCATTTGTAGAACTTCCTCTTAAGTGAACCAAGTGTCGTATAAACAAATTTTAACCCCATTAAAAAGTTTTACACAACAAAATACTGAATGTCTTTAAATCATTTTCTATAAATGACCAATAATTAATTCAAAGGTTTTAACAAAAACCTTTGTTGAAAAAAGGTAGTGAACTGAATTTAAAGTACACACTG
>NW_024962262.1:20515339-20538143 GCF_019238085.1 Lagopus leucura
TCCTTTCCTTCCTTTCCTTCCTTTCCTTCCTTTCCTTCCTTTCCTTCCTTTCCTTCCTTTCCTTCCTTTCCTTCCTTTCCTTCCTTTCCTTCCTTTCCTTCCTTTCTTTCCTTTCCTTCCTTCCTTTTTCCTTTCTTCCTTTCCTTCTTCCTTTCTTCCTTCCTTTCTTCCTTCCTTTCTTTCTTTCTTGCTTAGATTCATCATAATTTTAAAAGAGGAATGAAGCATGCTGATATTATTCCTCTTTTCATTCTTCTAATTTTAATCACATCTATGATATAAACAGAAAGCACATCATCCAAAATTGTATACTACTACTAAACAATACTAAAATAAAATTAAATGTAAACACCTTTCTGGACATTTTTCCTTTTTTGTCATGATTTAAAATCAAACAATGCGGATTCAAAATATTTTGCTTACAATTCAAAATATTTAAATGGGACTATGGGCCTATGGAACTAATAATGGCATTGCCTGAAATAAAAATATACTTAATGTACTGTGCAGTATAGAGTGACTCCTGAAGTCTCTACATCACACGGATGCCATATTTACTTAAAACACTCACATCAATGATTATTATCTTTGCTTGCCACAGTTAATATTTAAAGAAATTTCTACTACATTTCTAACTGCTTGTGTAGTTTACTGCTGAATTTTCTTTTGGATTCAGGTTTCACTAGCTTCTTACACTGTCAAATTTTAAAAGCAGCTTAGGGATTTGCAATTCAGTGTCAATCTGCCAAAGAGTATCAATACACCAGAGTAGCAGAGGCCACTGTCACGTAACCACTGATGCTGCTGTTAAGTGTCAGTGTTAACTACAAGAGTGATATATATCAGCATTGTCAATCATCTTATGCAAATAAGTTTAGTTATGCAGTGCCTCTCTGTGGACGGATTTATTTTAAAATTTTCACATAGTTGTGTTTATGCATCATTTCTACCAACAATAATAGCAACTAATAGCAACAAAAACAGAAGACTTCCGGCTGACAAAACATAGGTATATGTACAATATGCACAATAGATATATAGAACGCTTACAAGATATCACAAAAAGAAAAGATTCACACAAGTTTTGTTTAAAAAACATATGAGGAAGGAAGAATGTATTAAGCTATTTTTTAAAGAACATTTTGATTTATCATCCATAATTCCATATGAATTTTAATAAAGAGAAGAATTCTACAAGGAAACTCTACATAGGAGGAGGAAAGGAAAAAGTTTTACTGCAGAATATGTTGCAGTTTATTCCATTTATAGCCAGTGTTCAAATATCATTGCTGAACATTTGTATAAAAGACCAGATCTCATTTCTTGCTATTTCTTCATTTTCTTTTTTTTTTTTTTTAACATAAATAATAAATATACCCCTATAAGAATGTGAGTTCTTACAGCCTGCCTGTAATTTGAATAGTATTCCAATATCTACATAAATAACTTTATTCTGTTCTTCTATATTAACAAAAACAATAAATATTATTAATAGTAAAGGCTCAATTCTAACAGATAGAGAACTCAAATAAATAAAAAATTTGGTTTTGCAGTTGCAGGAATGGTAACTTGCGTAGGGAAACATCAGAAGATGCTACTCATTAGCCAAACACTGGACACACCTCGTTTCACTGTTTTTCACTTTGATGCAAAAAAAAAAAAAAAAAAAAATTCCTTGTGCTATTTTGAGCTGCCCAGACAGGATTCAGCTGTAAATCTTGTGTTGTGTTAATACAGCACCATGTGAGATTTAACAAGTCCTGCTGAGAGTAAAATACTGTAGAGACATACTAGACAAGTGTGAAATACCAGTCTAATCACAATTTCTCTTTCAGAATGAATTTTATTTGTTGTTGTTACAAATTCCATTTATAAAATATGAAAGTAGATGCTTTGTGCAGATCCTAATTAATGTTGTTTCAGGAAAAATAAAAAGATCCAATATTTTTAACAGAGTGCTATGAAGATATAGTTTGACTGAAGAATTAATGAAACTATTTTCTAAATTCTTCACTAAATAGGCCTTACCAATAAGGAAATAACTTGCAAGTTTGGTTCAGCAATTCTAAATGCCATTAACCAAGTATGTATTCTTCAGGCTTAATTACACATTACAATATCAAGTGGTTGAACATCCAAAAGATAATAAAGTGTATCACTACCAAGAATATAATAACATCTTAATAATTTAAAGTACATTACATGTGAGAAATTGCAGTCAAGATGTAAGACTTTACAAGTAAGGTAAATTATATATCCTGCCAATTGACTAAATGAGTTATATGAAAATGTGATCAATTTGTTTCTAATTCTCTCCCTTATTAGTTTCTGCTCCACTTTTTAGACTGATTACAAAAAATCACTTTAATTATTCTGAAGCATAGAGGTGACTTCCTGTTTTTATATAAACGTGTTTTGCTTACATTTTAAATCTGTGAGTATTTCTCCAGTAGTCTACTTTCCTAGAAAAAAATCTAGAAAATCAAATAAAAATCTCAAGAGGATGTAACACAATCTCTGATGTGTATCATTCATAAGGGTAAAATTCTTCCCTGATTCTCTGAAATCGTGTGCTTTCACAGCTCACATTTAGAAAACATCTTGGATAACATATCTTCTTTAGAAAAAAATGTATATACAGATAGTATTCGTGAAACTGTACAAAAGGATTTTTGCCATAAACTGATCATGTTAAAGAGAAAAGCATACCTCAGAGAAATTAAACACAAGTGAGTGAATTATAAAGTCTTTTGAAGCAAAGAAAAAGACAATAAGATGAGAAGTGCAAAGAAAGTATGAAATGCAGTCAGGGTCAAGGGAGAGACCTTGCATGGAAGCAGTAGCAGTCAGACACTTCCAGATGTACCCCATGGCATCAGAACTCTTACTCAGGCTGGACAAAGCAATTTCATCTTCAGCTGTCTAGCTGTTCTAGCTAGGCAGCTGCCTAGCTTTGAGTTCTGCCTTGTAGGTGACTTCTTCTTCAGCATGTAAATTATCAAACTGTAGGGTTTGGTTATGCCTGTATAGAGGTACAGATACAGGCAAAGGTAGAGCACCTATGTCTTCCTCAGGAAAATGTGTGCACACCCTGCTCTCCCAGGGTGGGTCTTGATAACTCACAAGGCCTTTGAAAGTGGGAGTATGCTTTTAGCTGTGCACATATATAACAGAGAAATGAGAGCATTTAGTGTGTGTGCACTCTTACATATAGTCATATTTGTCAAGAAAGGAAGTTGCTCCACTTCATTCTTTCTTAGTGACTTCCTTTTTTTTTTTTTTTTTTTTTTTTTCTTTTTTTTTCCTGTATCTCTGAGAGTTAGGTCCATTTTCTGCTTCTCAGTGATTGCTAGAGAACATCAAGTACCTTACCCGAGGCTAAATTTTAGAAATGACTGGAGGATAAATTTTAGAATTGACTGGAGGATAGCCAGTGTCGCTCCGGTCTTCAAAAAGGGCAAGAAGGAAGATCCAGGTAATTACAGGCCAGTCAGCCTCACCTCTGTCCCTGGAAAGGTGATGGAACAGCTGGTGCTGGATGCCATCTCCAGACAACTGGAAGAAAAGGAGGTTATATGGAGTAGTCAGCATGGGTTCACCAAGGGGAGGTCATGCTTGACCAACCTGGTAGCCTTCTATGATGTTGTTACTGGCTGGGTGGATGGGGGGAGAGCAGTGGATGTAGTCTACCTTGATTTCAGCAAGGCATTTGATACTGTCTCCCACAACATTCTTATAACAAAGCTAAGGAAGCGTGGGACAGATGAGTGGACAGTGAGATGGGTTGAGGATTGGCTGACTGACAGAGCACAGAGGTTCACTGTTGATGGTGCAGAGTCTGGCTGCAGACCTGTAACTAGTGGTGTACCCCAGGGGTCGGTGCTGGGTCCGGTCTTGTTCAACATCTTCGTCGGTGACATTGATGAGAGGACAGTGGTCACGCTCAGCACATTTGTTGATGATATGAAGTTGAGAGGATACACCTGAAGGCTGTGCTGCCATTCAGTGAGACCTGGTCAGGCTGGACAGCTGGGCAGTAAAAAAAACAGATGAGGTTCTGTCATGGTTTTGTGATTTTGGGCTTTCGGTATTCCACATCATAACATCATGTGGGGCACTGGGACTTTAACTGTCAATGCTCAAGTCCTAGGTACCTGCCCAGAAGAGAAGAAGAACTACATTCCCCAGGGGACCTTGCGGTCAGGGAGAGGAGGTTTAACTCCTGGCAAGGTCACCTGATCTCTCTTTCTCGCCTGCCCTTCGTCGTGGGCGCTGCTCCCGTCTCCCTGCTGCTCAACTGGACTGCGCATCTCACCTCAGCATTGTGGTGAGGCCTATCCACCTTTCGGACATTCTCTCTCTCATTATATTTGATTTATTAGCTTCAGTTCTGCCTATATTGTATTATGGTGTGTTATCTTGCATTCCGATACTATATTTAGTAAATTAGTTTGTTTCTCCTCAGCTTGTTGCCGCTGTTTTTAATTATTTTGGGGTCCCCTGTTTCCTTTTTTCCGGAGGCGCGGATCTGCAGATCCCTCCGCCCCACTCATCACGGAACCGGGCCGAACCAGCCCGTAAACCGTTCACAGGTTCAACAAAAGCAAGTGTAGAGTCTTGCATCTGGGGAGGAATAATTGCATGCACCGGTACAGGTTGGGAGCTGCTGGAGAGGAGCTCTGCGGAGAGGGACCTGGGTGTCCTGGTGGACGACAGGTTGGCCAGGAGCCAGCAGTGTGCCCTTGTGGCCAAGAGGGCCAATGGCATCCTAGGGTGCATTAAAAAGAGCGTGGCCAGCAGGTCGAGGGAGGTGATCCTCCCCCTCTACTCTGCCCTGGTGAGGCCTCATCTGGAGTACTGCGTCCAGTTCTGGGCTCCCCAGTACAAAAAAGACAGGGATCTCTTGGAAAGAGTCCAGCGGAGGGCCACAGAGATGGTGAAGGGCCTGGAGCATTTCCCCTATGAAGAATGGCTGAGTGAACTGGGTCTATTTAGCCTTGAGAAAAGAAGACTGAGAAGGGATCTGATCCAGGTCTATAAGTATCTAAGGTGTGGGGGGCAGAATGGCGAGGCCAGTCTCTTTCCAGTGGTGAGTGGAGACGGGACAAGGGGAAACAGCCAGAAACTGCAGCACAGGAAGTTCTTCAGAAATGTGTACAAGAACTTCTTTACAGTGAGGGTGACGGACCACTGGAATAGGCTGCCCTGGGAGGTTCTCCCTCTCTGGAGATATTCAAGACCCGCCTGCACACCTACTTGTGCAACCTGGGGCAGGGAACCTGCTTTGGCAGGGGGGTTGCACTCAATTTCTGGAGGTCCCTTCCAACCCCCACGATTCTGTGATTCTGTGATTCTGTGATTCTGTGAAATACATTTAGATATAGGAATACTGGTTTCCAATAGCATTCACTGTCCCTGATTTTTAGCTCACAAGCAAGCAAAGTGAATTTGTCAAGGGTTTCTTCAGCTTTGAGGAAATGGAAAGCCACATACAGCAGCCAGTCTACTGCAGTGTCTCTCAGAAATTGATCTTGTTCTTCTGTGACAGAATAAGACTTTGATGGTAATGACATTTTCAGCTGCAGACAAAATCTTTTTTAATGTATTTGAAAGGAGAAGAGGCTGAGATGATTTTCTGTTTCAGGATGTGCTTTACAGTCTGACTTAACTTTAAGGACTACCTAACAGTTCAGTGGTAGTTGTGGGATTCCTTACTGGTACCGCTCTGTAGAAACCAAATTATTAGTTCTGCTCTGAATGTATGTGAGAATCCTCCTTTGTTTTTTTTTGGCTCAAAGCTTGCTTCCTGAGGTATTTTGTTGAGGTGGCATGTGATGGATGTTGTGTGGCAATCAACATCGCTATGTGGACAATTTTACATCCTTGGAGCTGTTTGCCTTCGGACTCATGACTGTTTACTGGCAGAAGATCTAGCCTGTGACCAAATAACTCCTGTTTGCTATGGAAGGCTGGGGGATGATACCATTGTATCCTGTGAAGGCAAGATACAAGCTGGTGCCTCCCTGCTTCCTCTTATCTGCTGGCAAGGCCAGAAAGATAAGAACAAAGGAATTTCCTGCTGAGGTCCCAGAGCCAGAAGCTGCCACCGCAAGGAGAACTGACTCAACCACCTTAGGTTTGAGCTGTCACTCAAAGGAGAGCTGACTCGACTACTTTGGATTTGAGCTGTCACTCCAAAGACAGCTGACTCAACCACTTTGAAGCATTGAAAAAGGGCCATCATCTTCATGGTCGTCGGTCATCGCCGTTGTCGTAAATAGAACAACTCTGCCCGACGACCCACCACTACTGAGGATCAAAGACAGAACTACAAACCTCGCTGGATCCATGGTGGTGACTATGTCCCTCTTGCTGCCTATAAAGACTCCTTGCTTCTTCTCTTCTATCTTTTCTATCGCCTTCCTTCCCTTCCCCATTACCCTAATTCATAATAGTGTCCGTCCTCCCCTTCCCCATTTCCCTGATTAAGATTTGTAATAAACTGGTCGGACCAACATTTGAATCGTTGTTTCTTAATCTCATGCTGGGTATATAGATAATAAAAGAACCTCCTCTCCCTCCTATAAATTGGAGCAAGACAATGTAACACCTCTTACTTTATTATGTTGACCCACAATATAACATCACAGGTGGTTGTTGGTGGCATAGCACTAGAAATTGAATGTTCCTGCAAATATTACATTTTGTTATTGTGCAACAGATAACAGCAGAGGAACTGTCAAAATGACAACTGACATGGAAGAGCATATGAAGCAAAGGAGTTTCACTGAACTCCTCCATGCAGAAAAACTGGCACTCATTGACAATCATCATTGTTTACTGAATGTTTACAAAGACCATGCAGGTCTTTGTATCACACTGAAGTGGCAGGTGTTGTGTTTCAGTTGTGGCAACACTGACATGAAAGATAAGCCACATTCCAGACAGCCATGCACAACTGTCACAGCACGAAATGAAGAGCATCTCGATCAGCTTATGTGCACAAACTGGCTAATGGTGGTGACTATGTTGAAAAATTGTCTTTTGTCACTGAGAATTTTCTCTATCAAATAGTATTATTGTGCTCTTTTTCTCTGTTGTAGTTTCCATGGAAGTAAATAGGAGTCATTAATTTTGTAGCAACATACATATTTAGAAAATGCTTTTCTTTGGAGGTAATATAGTTCAATCTAACACTTGAAAACTAAATTACAAGGATAACAGGAATGTTGACCTGAAAACTGTTGTATAAGGCTGACAAACTTTAGAAAAATGCCATGTATAAGTGAGACAGAGGATAATAGACTCTAAGTACAAATTACTTTAATTTCTTCTTCATTTGTCTCATATTGGTGATGTCTTCAAATCCAATTCCATGCCACCTTAGCCATAATTTTCCCCTTTATTTTTGCATATTTAAATTATTTTTTTAGGCATCCCATCTTAGTTGAGAATTTCCAAAATGCCCTAAGATCCAATGTCTTCTCCAGGTACTTGACTGTATTTTATTACATCAGATAATTTTACCCTTACAGTGCTTCAGTTTCTAAAATTATCTCAAATTATTAATGCCACATCAGTCAATAGACAATATAAACTTATCACAATGTAGTAATGGAAAGAACTGATTATTTATCTTGTAAATAGTTTTTATCACTTTCATGAAAACCTAGAAGTTCTGAGTGATAAGCATGTTTCTGGTTCTCCAGATAGCAATAGTTGTGCAATCACTATTTTCAAGGTTTAAAAGAGAAAGCAAATTGGTTTTATGTTCTCAGAATTATTTATTCTTTTTATTCTGTCTTCTGATAATAGCATTCCAGCTGCATGCATTCATTTTTTCATGTATGAATGGTAAGATGAAGTTTAAAAAGTGGTAAAACTCTTGGAAGTGTTTACTAAAATCGTATTGTCTAGATACAAATTCTCAAAGTTTGCTTATTTTTTAATTTTCCCTGGGACATAAGGTAAATAAATAAATAAATAAATCTGGGGGGAAAAAAAATCACAAGCATAATGCAAAGTACGTACTATCTGAAGAAAATAAAATCGTTCTGTACCAACTCATCATACTGCAGTTTTTGCTTCTTGGACAGCCTGTTTCTGTAGGAACAGATATTACACATGAGCATTCCTTCTCTACTCTGTTTGATCTTGATCTGGCTAAGGGCAGCTAGTAGGACAGAGTTTCTTCCACATATTTCTAGTGTAGACAGAGAAATGCCAAACGTGTTTCTGACTGCCTAAGTATCACTTTACCCAGCCCATGCTTGATGGCTGTGTTGAATGTTACTGTTTTCATTCTACATTCAGTCCATCTGGAATTACTAGTGGGATAAAGCAAACTGTACTGCCTCCTACTGTGGCACAATTTCAGTGGAGGCTTGTATAGTGGGGTACAAGGTGCCTCAAAGGCAACAAACTGTATTATATTTCAACATATCTAGTAATCTAAGTAAAATGAATGTCTAGCTAGTGTTATTTAGAAGCTTTTGATCAACATTATTTGAGTAAAAAATCATGCACATGTATGGAAATTTTTTCTCTCTGATGATAAAGACATCTGATCAAGTAAACAAACTTTTCATATTTTAAAAATCTCTAGAAAAATAAGACTATTTCTGTTCTTCAGAGATAAGGTTTGCAACTGTACCCTGGAATATTAACGGATTTATGACTGGAATGAAAATAGGGTAGATTTTCAGAAGTTAGTTTTATATAACATTTAGATACAAATATTTTTATAGAAATCTATTCTAATGTTTAAACTTTATCTTTTCATAGAGACAGATTTTTTTCTTTGTGTGCTTTTGTGTAAATATAAAACTGTAAACAAGTACAAGTAGATTAGTAGATAGATAAATAGATAAGGATATATGCTTTAAAAGAAGACACACAAAAAGAAAATCATTCAAAGAGCTAGCTCCTCAAGTGGTTGAAATTACTTCTTCTCTTTCAACAGTTGAAAATATGCACTCTCTCTTAAAAATATGGTGAAAGAAGCCATGTAAAGAACTAAGGAATTCTGGAAACTTTCAAATACATGATTATTTTATTGATAATATTTATTTAGAGAAATTTAAGAGAAAAGGGAATAAGTGTAAGTAATTTCAATTTATAAGATAGAAATAATATTCATAATAAGAATTTGCTGTTAAAATAATAATTTTAAAATGCCCAGTAGTGCTCATAACACCCCAAATCACTGAAAACAAAGATTACTTGTTATCAAAGATCACTTTTTCAACTAAGATTATGATTGGTTTGCAAATACAAATATGATTCCTGTCAATGTAACTTTTAGCATCCCCTGCTTGAAAAGAAAATCATCACACATGCTCCATTTTGCCCTTGTGCATTTTAGCTCATAAGGTCATAGCAACCCTCTTATCAGCCAACAGCAGAGCCACAGCAGTAATAGGAGATGCCATCTTAGATTAATGCAAGTGAAAATTGCCTCCAATTTTTCATACTTGTGTCTCTTGGGTGCACTTTAAAGTTTCATTTTTATCTCAGAACATTCTTGGTCACAGAAGTCGTTACATTTCAGGAAAATATTTGAATTCATTCTTACTCATAATAATTTTTTCTAGAAGTTGTGGGAGACCAAAAGAGAATATGCCCCAAGAGTTATCTGTGTATCTACTTCAATATATTGCTTTAAACATGCTCTAAAAATTAGTATAACTTACGTCATGTGACACACAATGTGATAGCCATTGATTTCACTGGCAATTTATCAATAAAATTTTTTTCTGCTACAATAATAGAAGTGTGACAAAACGCTAAAAGAATTAGTTTTTATTGTTTATGAATTTTATCTTATATATGTCTCTATTAAGACAATCACTCTAAGAATTAGGTCTGGACAGATCCACTTAAGAAAGTTTTGCCTGACTGAAGGTTCTGAAAAAAATTGAAACATTTTAATTTTTCATACTGAATAGTAGCACAAATATTAATCATTATTATCACAGAGATCTTCTTCCTCCAGAAACTTGTAGAAGTTATATTAAAAATTATGACATATTATATAAAAATTATGAAATAAAAATAAAACATGATGAATTTGATGATCTACTGGATCCAGAAAAATGAAAGTTGAGTCATTCGCATATACCTGAGCAGAGATAATAAACAGTCCTTTGAAAAAGCACAACATAAAGTTTTTTTCTGAGAAGATTCCAGTGGATAACTAAGACAAACAAATTGTTCTATGCTTCAAATTCTTACCAGAGCAAAGAAACAGACACTGACAAGTATACTTGAAATGTCTGCATATACATCCACATAGTAACATAGGTGAAAATGGTCAAATAAATAAAAGTTACTTTGGTTTAAAACCTAATTATTTTATTCAGTCTGACAGATTTAACATTTAAGTTCTTAGACAACACATTCAAATCTATTTTCAAATGATAATGTCCCTACAAAAATCTTGAGACACAAACTTCCACTTAAAACACTACAGTTATACTACATGTTAAGAACTCAGTATTCTCAAGCTTAAAAATAAATATTTCATAGGAAATTATGAAAATAAGAGATTATTTGGAAAGATTAAAGAAAGCATGTGTTTATAAAGTTGTCTATATTGTATCTTAAAGTACTTAAATTGTGTTAAGCAGAAATAAAGATAGCAAGCAACAACCATGGCATATTTTTAGTGATATCACATGATATGATTCAAAGCAACTGTGACAGTAAATGTAATATACCAGCTCCAGCTGGTGCATGCATACACACAGTTACCAAACTGTGAGGAACAAGAAACCTCGTGGACAAAAAATACTACAAAATCATAATATCCAAATTAAATAATATCAGAAATATGGAAGAAATACTTCATAATTATGTAGAATTTAATAAACTTAAAAATCATAGAAAAATATAATGAATATGTTACCACAGATTATGAAAATAAGACAATGAGAAAAAAAAAGAAGTAATTAAGCCTTAAGGAGGATTATTTCAAAATGTGTAAGGAAGATCATTAGGAGAATTCTTATAGTTTTCAGATCTGGAAAAAAATAGAAAAACACCTCAGGCCACCCAGTCAAAAACAATGTTGTGCAGATAAGGAAGATTTCAGCAGAATCAGCATATTAACATACAAGGAATTTGTTGAAGACTATCTTACAGAAAGGAAATTAAGTTTCTGGACTGTAGGGCTTCCTCAGTGTACACATTACCTTTCTGCACTATGGTTATCTTCCAGAGTCCTACCTAGGAAAGTACTATACAGAGAAATCAGTAAACAGAAAATTTAAGAAGAAACAGTGATAATTACTAAACAAACAAACATACAACAACATATCCAAATGAAAAATGATTCTTATTGCCCAGCTGTCTGTCCCTCAGAATTCTTTTAGGCTCTTGATTAGAACTAGTTTCACAATTAGCTACTTAGGATATCATTCACAACGTCTTTCATGTGACATGAAAATGGATCACTACACCAGCAAGTGGATTATACAGCCTTCAGTTTGATGTGTAAGAATTATGTTGAAAATTAAAACTTTGACAGAAAACTGTTCAGTTCCTTAATCCGGATTTACCACAAAGGCTGTTACAGAACTTTTTGCTCAAATTAGATAGTTGGAACAAATGGTTAATGTGGTAGGTAAGAGTGAACTCCATTGAATCAATTTATTTCAGCATGATTTATATGTCAGATTATAGTGAACACGATGTCACCGTCTAAAGTATTATGTCAATTGAAAGGGGCCTCCAGCACTTATCTTGTCCAGTCTTCTGCTCAGATTCCAAGCATTTAGGGCAAAATGCTTAGAATAGTTTTATTATCTCCACAGATAAACATCATATAGCCTCCCTGGGCTACCTATTTGTGTTTGACCATTTTCATGTTAAAAATGTATTTCCTTATGTTGATTAGAATTCTCATATCATTAGCTGTGTCATCATTGTGCCTGTGGACTTCTGAAAGTATTAAGCTCTTTTATTTATTCTCCCATTAAGAGACAGCAGTAAGATCTCTCTGTGGCTTGTTCTTCCTAACACAGAACAGGCCCAGATCTCTTAGCTTCTTGTATGCCTTGTGTTCCAACTCCTTGACCATTAGGGCGTACTTTGCTGAACTTGCTCCAGTATATTCAGCCCTTCTGGTACAAGGGAAGTCAAAACTGGATGTGGTACTCCAAACGCAATCCCATTTGTAGAGAGATGAATAACTTCATTTTAGTGGATATCTTCACTTCAAAACATGACTGACTTTATTTGCAAATTCTTGTAAAATTTGTCCACCAAGACCATGAAGACATCTTTATGAAACAGGATTCATGTTTATGTAGTCCTCTTCAGTTCATTTCTTCAGATTATTGCATGATTATGTGATTAATGTGATCCCTTCACATTGCAGACATACTGTCCAGCATATCAACTTCTATTCCCAATTTAGAAACTTCTAAAAACTCAGTTACTGTGTACTCTATCCATCCTATCTTATCACTCAGGTCATTGTTAAAGACATTAGAAAATTATTTAGAATAGGTATTTTCAAATTAATGAAAAAGATTAAAATGTAGTATTGTCTCGCTCCAATTTATAGAAGGGAGAGGAGGTTCTTTTAATATCTGTATACCTGGCGTGAGATTAAGAAACAATGGTTCAAATGTTGGTTATTACAGATCTTAATCAGGGAGATGGGGAAGGGGAGGATGGACACTATCATGAATTAGGGTAATGGGGAAGGGAAGGAGGGCGATAGAAAAGATAGGAAAGAAGAAGCAAGGAGTCTTCATAGGAAGCAAGAGGGATATAGTCACCACCATGGATCCAGTGCGGTTTGTAGTTCAGTCATTGATCTTCAGTAGTGCTGGATCTCAGGCATTGTTGTTCTGTTGATGACGACGGTGACCATGGTGATGATGGCTACCTTTCAGTGGTAGTACAAACTTATTTATAAGTCCAAAGTGGTTGAGTCAGTTCTTTTTTGGAGTGACAGCTCAAATCCAAAGTAGTTGAGTCAGCTCTCCTTGCAGTGGCAGCTTCTGGCTCTGGGATCTCAGAGGAAACTCCTTTGTTCCTATCTTCCTGGCCTTGCCAGCAGATAAGAGGGAGCAGGGAGGCACCAGCTTGTATCTTGCCTTCACAGGATACAATGGTATCATCCCCCAGTCTTCCATAGCAAGCTGGAGTTATTTGATCACAGGCCAGATCTTCTGCCAGTAAACAGTCCTGAGCACTATCTTCCGAAGGCAAACAGCTAAAATTGTCCACACAGTGATGTTGATTGCCACACAACAACACCCATCACTCATCGCTTAGACAAGTCAGTCTTATCACAAGAAATACCTCAGGAAGCAAGCTTTGAGCCAAAAAATAAAAAAATAAAAATAATAATAAAAAGACAAAGCAAACAAAAAACAAAAAAAAAAATGAAGAAGGATTCATACAAGTACGTAATGTACAGATTACTCTAGGTCATTATTTCAGTTGCACATTCACATTCATTGGAAATACAGACAATATAATACATAGAAAATTCACACTTTGCAAAGAATGATATGTTGCAGAAAGCATTCATTCTTCATCCAAAGCAATTAACTATGGAAACAGAAGTTTCCACCAAGAAAATTACAGCAGAATTGAGACCTTAGTTTCAGAAACTCATATTTTACCGTCTCACATCATCAACTATATTTCAGCTTGATGACTAAACTTCCTTTACAATCAACGGGCAAGTAGTCAATATGGTTGTTGGAGCATAAAGAGCTATTCAAAGAACTTATTTGAATGCTTCTTTGAAAGCAATGCATTCTATTTTCTTGTGTTGGCCATGAATGTCAGAGGCATATATGATATGATGATTATATGACAATAGAGATAGCAATAGATAGCGCAGAGGGGCAGTATGACAAAATTGTGTCTGACATAGAAGTGCATATGAAGTAAAGGTGTGTAAATGAATATGGAAAAAAAAAATGGCAGTCTTTAACACTGGTGGTTGTTGAACTTTTATGGAAAACAAACACTAGATATGAGTACAGTGAGCAAAGTAAGGCAATGGGTAATTCCTTTTAGCAGCAGTCACAGTGATGTGAAAGACAAGCCACATTCTGGATGGCCATGCACAGCTGTCACACCATGAAATGAAGAGTGTCTCAGTCAGCTCATCTGTGTGAATCAGAAGATTACAAACAGGAAAGTGTGCAGGGAGATGTGTATTGGCTCTAGTACACTGGAAATTATAGTGGTAACACTGGAATAAAGCAAAGTTTGCACCAGATGGGTCCCACGAAGGCTCATGCAAGAGCAGAAAGAATACCATACAAGTTTGTCAGGACCATTACAGGGCTGAAAGCAACATCTTCCTGGATTGCATAATTACTGCTGATGAGATGTGGTGTTACCACTATAAGATGGAGTCAAAACAGCAGTGATGTGATTTCCAACCAAAAAAAAAGTTTAAGACCCAACTCTCAGAAGTTAATGTGCACCATATTTTAGGATAGGGAAGGAGCAATCCTTCTTGATTCCCTGGAACTCAGAGAATAACCATCAACTCTGCTACGTTATAGTGCTGACTAAGCTGGAGGCTCAAACTTCCAGAGTGAGACCAGAGAAGACAACCTTTCTCTTGCAACATGATAATACCAGTACCCATGCCAGTGAGAAGACAGTGAATTACATTGCTGATCTTGGCTGGTCAATCCAAAATAACTGTATAATCTGTATTTTGCACGTTCCATTTCCATCATGCCAATGAAAGACTGTGTGGGCATCATCTTTTTAGCAGCTAGTGTGTCACAGCAGCTGTGAAAAAGCAGGTCTTTCACTGCTGCAGATTTTTATGAATGTGGCATGCAGGATCAAGTTATCACTGGTGAAACTGCATAGCCCACAGTTGTGACTATGTTGACAAATAGTGTTCTGTAACTGCGAATTTGCTCTATCAAGTAGTGCTATTGTGATCTTTGTATCTGTTGTCTTTTCCATGGAAATAAACAGCAAGCATTATTTTCAGAGCAAGCACCTCCTTTGTTTAGTCAAACAGTTTTTGAAATTCTATTAACTATACAGGATGTATTTCCACTACCTGTCAGGTCTGTATGGTCAATGGTGTAAAGAGGAATAGATGCAGAAGATTATTCATTACACGTTAAGACACTCCATATATAGAAGAGAAAATTGAAACTACTGCAAGGAGTAAGATAAAAGGATTACTAGCAGAATACAGAATTCTCTAGATGATGTAAGACTGAGAAACATATAGAGCAAACAGCAAATAATTTTACTTCAGAAATGAAAAAAATAAAAATACATCTTAGTGACAGAGTTGTCAGCACAGGAAAATCAGATTAACAAAAGCAATGTCCAGAAGCAGACTCAACAAGGGCATGTATAACACATAAGCAAAGCAGTACATAAAAACTTTTTCATTTCTGAAATCTGAATAATCTGAATAATCTGAAATTTGCAGATTATTTTTAAGATGTTATTTATTCTCTTATTTTATTTTAATAAAATTTTTAATGTGAATGTCTCTTAGTTCTTCTTTGGGTACCTAACTGTGGAAAAATGGTGCATCAACTTCGAAGCTGTAGTTAGTCCAGAGTTCCATAATAATTAATTATTTCTAAAATAATTACTTCTCCAATCTTCATATTAAAAAGAAAGAAAAAAAAAAAAAAAAAGCTACACTATGAGAACTCCTGAAATTCAGTGAGAACCACAGAATCACAGAATGGCCAGGGCTGGACCTCAAGGATCATGAAGCTCCAACCCCCCTGACACATGCAGGGCCACCAACCTCCACATTTAAGACTAGACCAGGCTGCCCAGGGCCCCATCCAATCTGGTCTTGAACACTCTAGGCCAGGGCATCCACAACTCTCAGAGCAGCTTGTTCCAGCACCTCACCACTCTCTCTGTAAAGAACTTCCCCTGACATCCAACCTAAATCTTCTCTCCCTCAACTTAAAACTATTTCCCCTTGTCTTGCTGTTATCTACCCTTTCAAAAAGTTGATTCCCCTCCTGTTTGTAGGCTCCCTTTAGGTACTGAAAGGCTGCAATGAGGTCACCCCACAGCCTTCTTTTCTCCAGGCTGAACAAGCCCAGCTCCCTCAGCCTGTCTTCATAGGGGAGGTGCTCCAGACCCCTGATCATCTCTGTGGCTTTCCTCTGGACCTTCTCCAACAGAGGGGGGTTGGATAGAGATCTCTTAAAATTACCCCAATTGTAGTAACAAGTTTGTGTCTCTTGATCGAAATTTACACCTTCCTAGACACAAAGCTAATCACCAGAAAATTACTAATCCAGAAAATGACACATAATTAGCCCCAGCATTCAGGGAACTCTTTGCTTAAAATCGGTGATGTTATTTCTTGCAAGAACTAAAGGTAAATTAGGATAAAATAATATCCATACTTTTTTTTTTTTTTCTTTTTTACTGAATCTTTATTAACTTCCAGGTTGCTGACAGACACATAGAACAGTTACAGTTATAAGCTGAATCACTGAATCCTACCTGTTTTACAATTGCAGACTGGTTGCAAAGCTCTTAGAAGACTGCTTATAAAATTGTTTCTAAATTGGAACTTCTAAAATATGTTTTGCCTGGAGAGAGAAATTTTTGGATTTCATGTGTGAGCTGCATACAGTAAATTTTAAAATACACCTGACTTTCATCCTTTCTGGTTGATTTTTCTGGTATGCTACTTACTTGTCTTCTGTTTAGTATTAGCCTTTTTATTAGTGAGTGAGGTCTTATGTAGTAATGAATCTACCAGTTACCTTTTTATTGCATATTTTTCCGCTGTAGTATACTTTTCAAAGACTTAGCCATTTTGCATATCAATGCTTCTCCTTGCAGAGCCCTGAGGGATTCATTTCTCAAAAGTAACACCAGACCCTGCAGTATAACACTGAATTTGTTTTTCTATCAATTGTTATTCTTTACCTGCATAACCTTTTCTATCCGTTGCTTTCTAAGGAAAATGGCACCGACTGCCTGCTGAATGTTCAGGGACTTGTGCCTGTATGAACTGAGGATTTATAAGACTTTCCCTTGCACCTTCATTTGTCAAATCAGCAGTTTAATCTGCAGAAATACATTCTGACTGAGTAAGCCTGAGGTAGACAATGTTTAATTCTCCATTACAAATCTTCCAGAAATAGAAGACAGATTCAGATGCAGGGCATCCATCCTGTCAGTGCCCTATTATCCTAACACATCATTTACTCTGTTACTGACTCTAAGTTTGCCTTATTCAGTCTGATTATCGCATTAGAGCCTTTCCCTGTATCACTGTATTCACAACACATTTAAAAATGTGTTTACAACACATTTTTATTCAGCTACTACCTGATTATTGTCTATCTATGATCAAACACATTTCAGAAGACTTTCAATACTCAAAACAGGTTGATTGTATGCTGAGAAGGAAAATAACTTGAAAGGAAATAAATCAAAGAAGAAACATCTGTTGATAAAAAAGAAAATAAATACATAGTTTCTGTGTTTTAGTTTTTCATAACAAACAGAATATATTCATTCCTTGCACTGATATTAGTACAGTCGCATATAATAGATATCTGTGTGTTCGATCAAAACAGTTGCACATCATTTGCTGTTCTCCTTGACATATTTTTTCATTCCCCAAGGCTTCTAGCACCTTATAGAGAACTTAACACATCAAATAAAAACATCATAGGTCGCAGCATCAACATACAGCACGAAGATAGGCTTTAACTACCTATAATAAATTAAACATATTTCCAATTTTATAAAATTAATTTGAAGTTTTTAAAATACAGTATGCCAGAGAAAAACTTTTTTTTTTTTTTTTTTTTTTTTTTTTTTTTTTTTCCCGAAACTGTCACTGTTCTGACTGCATCCAGCTGAAGCTGAGAGAAATAATAAGGTTTTGGAAAGCACTGATGGGTTTTCAAAGGAACAAAATATAGAATAAATACATCAAATAGGAACTCAGTAAAAGTTCACAACTTAAGCATGCTCAGAAAGTTTCAGATTTCAGTTTCTAGGAAAGTTGTTCGTGTTCCATAGCTTCCATACCTTCTGCACCTAAGTGTTCAATTTTATTCTTCTCAGATTCATAGAGATAATACAGATGTTTCTTGAAGCTGGTATAACTTCTTATCTCTACTTCAAAAAAAAAAAAAAAAAGTATAAAAGTATGCTAATACTGTAACAAATATTTTTAAATCACATTTCCTTTTAAAATTATAGATTATTAAATAGTATCTTAGTCATACAACAGTATGTAAGAAAACAGACTTGAGACAATAAACTGAATATAATTCTGAAAACTGTTATTAACTAGTTACTGGGGATAAACCATTCACCCGATAAAGTTATTCAGATCTGGTCTCTTGCTTCCTCATTGTTACAAAAGAAAATAGAAAGAAAAGTTTAAAATTTTGAAATGTGTTCTTATCATGTGGCTAGCATTACTTTAACTACTTAGAAAAATATTAGTACAAAGCTGTTTTCCAGGCCACGGTCCAAGAAAGTGCATTTATGAACTCACATGTTAATGGCTGTATCTTACAGTGCTGATTATGTTGGGAACAATTCTAACAGCATTTCAATATAGAGAATTAAGTTCTGATGTCTGGGAACATTCCTAGTACTATCTAATTTCTGGAACATGCATACTTTCACTAGCTTCACTGACCTTTGCTCCATTTACAAGTTTAACCTTATGGATGTTTCTTTTCATTAATTTTGATATTTGATTTTACTTATTTAATTTCCTAAAATTAAATGTCTGTTCTTCATTTTTTGCTGTTACTTTTTTTTTTTTTTTTTAATCTGTATATTTGCAAAATTATACATTCAAAATATAAACACTTTCTTTTCTGAAAATCTAAAGGGCAAAACAGAATTACTAATAGATTAAAAATCTTTAACCTTTTAGCACAAACTAAATGTTTTGCTGTGTTTTTCTGAGAGATTCATTTGTCAGAACCCAAATCAGAAAAAATCAGATTAGCTTTTGATTACATCTTTTCTTCATTAAATCATTTCCTAAAAATAAGCACTCATTTTATTAACAATTTCCAGAGATATTCATATGAGTCAACTATGCACACATATGTTGAAAAGAATTCATTTTTAAAATTAGATTCCTATCCAGTGTGACTGACACTGCTTCAGCACTACCTCTTATCTGCTGATAAGAGCCAACTATCTTTAGTAGAATTAAAAGGATGACACAGAAAATTAGGAAGAGATTAGGAAAATGCTCAAAAATAATGATCTTTAGATAGCCCTCAGCTGAATCATAATACCTTTACTCAAATATATTTTGTAAGTGATTTGTATGTCTGTATGTTTCACAGTTGTTGCATCCATCCAGTGTTCAGACAGTAAGCTATTCTGCTGATGGTGGCACGCTGTTGTTTTTCTTGTTTATTTATTTTTTAAGACTTGACAAGAACCTAGTCCTTCACAAAATGATCAAATGATTAGTTCAACTTCCCCCAGATTACAGAATCACAGAATCATAGAAGTTGGAAGGGACCTCTGGAAACCGCCTAGTCCAGCCTGTCTCCAAAAACAGGTCCCCTATGGTAGGTTACAAAAGAAAGCATCCAGGTAGGTTTTGAATATCTCCTGAGAAGGAGATCCCACAAATTCTTTCTGCAGCTTGTTCCAGTACCTTGTAATCCTCTAAGTAAAGAAGTTTTTCCTCATGTTTTTATAGAACTTCCTGTCTTCTAGTTTGCTCCCATTGCCCTTTTTCCTGACACTGTGCATCACTGAAAAGAGCCTGGCCCTGTCCTCTTGACTCCTTCTCCTATTAGGTATTTATAATCATTGATAAGATCCTTTCCCATCCTTCTCCATGCTTAACAGTCCTGAGTCTCTCAACTTTTCCTCATAAGGGAGAAGCTTCATGCCCTTGCTCATCTTTCTGGTCTCTGTCAGACTCTTTATTTTCCTGTCTTTCTTGAACTGGGGAGTCCAGAATTGGACAGAGTACTTGAAGATATGGCCTCATCAGGGAAGACCAGAGCAGGTGAATAACTTCCTTTGAATTGCTGGCCTCACACTTTTTAATGCATTGAAAAATCTGACTAACTAGATTTCTACCTGATGTAAAAAACTATTTTCGAAGGTGTGACACATCTTAGATGAAGAAATTTCATCCTTGCTTTTGAAGCTAGTCTCCTGCACAGGCAGGGAAGCAAATGATAATGTTAAACTGAGATCAAGTAAAAGGAAGCTCACATAATCATCTAGGTACAACATAAAGCTCAAGAAGCTTTTTGACTATTAATTGCCAGCAACTCAAAAATTGTAACATTGAAACAATTATCCTACACTTTTACAGTTTTCCATACCTTTCCCACAGTAGCAGATCCTGACACTGCCAGAGAATTAAAACTGGATTTATTTGTGGGATTCAATGTACAGTTTTCTGTAATAACAAATTTTAAGACACTTATGTGTGAGCAGGAAAATTTGTGGTTCCTACCATTATTCCCTAGGTATCTTCTGTTTATACACAACGGTAGTCTGATTGTAAAATGTGTATCATTTCTCAAGACTAAAGTGGTTCTAATGGCTCACCTGGAGACCCCTGTGTTTTAAAACATTTACTATTGATTCCAAATGCCTTCTGGAATTTGTTAGAGAGTCAGAAGAGAGAGAATGAATCTATAAATTAAACCATTGTGTTTTTCTAATTACAGTTTTATCTAAAGTTTGAATTTGATTACCCATGAGCACATTTTAACACAAACCTTTACACAAGTCTGCACTAACTTTCACTTACCCAAGAGAGAAACTCAGGTTCAGCATATCGTTTTGGTAATGTAGACAAAATACCTTTATCATGCCGGATATTGAGGATCCAAGCCTGAGCCTGAGCAAAAAAAAAACGTATCACAGAAGTATATTTTAGTACTTAGCGAAAGACTGCTCTAAAAAAAGATTAGAGATGAAAAGCTTATCTTTGTGAACTCTAAACAATATTCTTTTTTTAGAAACACACAGTAAATGTTACACCTACCATTTTAGTATGGTTGCGAAGACATACAAAAGATAACATTAATCTCATTCATTCTTATTGTCTAATCAAAATACAAGTTATTGTTCTTGCCACAGTCATAATTATTGTTCAGATTAGCTAACTATTACAGAAAAGTGCAATCAATAATGCAGTTAAGATGTACACTTTCTGTCATGTGCCCCCTTATTCTGATGTTTTTACTCATCCTTTCAGCTCTTCTCTGGGTCCTAGCACAACAGCCTTTTTTCCTCAAACAGAATAAGAGAGGCTTACTGTTATGTATCGTGAGTTCTTTGCCATGAAGGGTACAATACTTACTGTGATGTAGTCTGGTAAATATGACTTTTGCCATTATTGCTGATGACCCTTTGCTTTTTCTTAAACTGACACTACTGGGTCTTGGCATTTGTCTGGAGCAGAACTAATCTCAGATGTTCTTAGCTTTAGTTTGTTGTAACAGTTCCTAGCGAGCGAATGACTACTCCTGTTCCCTGACCAGTTGTGGTGAAAGACTTAGGAATACACCTGGTAAATGTTAGACATGTCTAGGAAGTCAGTGAAGTTGGAGCTACTGATCTGCATAGCTGGAGAGACATTGACTGGAAGGGTGAATATAACAACAAAGAAAAGGGATTTATATTAATATATTTTCTTTCAGTTTTCTGTCAGATTGGCTATTGTAGTCAAAAAAGGGAGAATACTGATTCACATGGCTCTTCAAAGGATAAAAAATATATGTATATTTTCAATTTTATATTGTTTGTTCTTGGTACTATCCTTTGTTCTCTAATCTATGGCTAATGGCAAATCAGGGAAAGCAAAATTTCTTTGATACCAGAAAAACTTGGATTACTGGAAAAACTTTGATTAGAGCAAAAATGTTCTAAAAAGGAATGATTAAATATTAGTATTAAATGGAGGAAAAAAGAGTTACTGGGAAGCAACAGACACAATATTTTATTCAAAATAAGCAGTACTCATTAAACATGAGAAAACAGTGGAAGTTACTTCAAATATAAGCTAGGAAGTACTCCACATCTGCTATCCATACCAACATCTCTTACCTATATTGTCAATACTGCTACTGGAAAGCCATTTCACACCATGTTAACATATTAACAAGTTTAAATATCATTTAGGAGTGAAATAATCTTATGCAATTTTATTAGTTAGCAGGTGATTTTGGTTGCTTCTTGAAAGGGAAATAAGTTTTTGTTTGAGAATATAAACCAGTAGATTCAGTTCTTACTGTCCCTTCCATCTTGTCCCATCCAGTGACTTTTAAGGGAGGTGAATGCTTTTCTGAGTTGTGCGTCCCCTAGTCAGCAGAGGTCATACTTGAATTTACTCACCCAAGACTCAGAGGAATAATAAAAACCAATTTATTGAGAGCTTTCTAGCAACAACTAATATTCTACGTGGAGGTAAAATTGGTTACCAATAGCAATTAAGTGTTACAGGCAAGCATACTTTTGTACAGAGTTATTTCTATGCTAAAAGTTCTAAGAAAATACTAAGCAACAGCTACTTCAAAGAGTAGAAGAGTGAAAGAAAATAAAGGATAAAAAATGGTGAAAGAGAGACAGACAGACCTAAAGACCTACAGATATACAAACATAGCAAAGCAGAGTGGTTCATCTCTTCTTGATCCAGTGATGTCTTGGTATCAAATGGTGCTGATCTTTGGTAGTAGTGGGTCATTCAAGGTATGATATTCAGCTGACAGTGACAAACATACATGATCTCTTAAATAAAATAAAATAAAATAAAATAAAATAAAATAAAATAAAATAAAATAAA
>NW_024962262.1:20538153-20604922 GCF_019238085.1 Lagopus leucura
AAATAAAATAAAATAAAATAAAATAAAATAAAATAAAATAAAATAAATATGTTAGCAGGTGAAGACTCATTCAGAAAACATTCCTGGGCCTTCCTATTTGAAAGTAAATAGCATCTGGCTCTGTCCAAAGGAAAACTTTTGAATGTAAAACTGTCCACAAAGTATTGATGATTATTTCATTTTGATTTGAGACTTGCTAGTCTGAGACATATTCTGTTAGAGTAAATGCATAAGCTTGAAGTTTATGAGAAACAATACTTTGGCTCCAAATAAATAACACAACACAAAATACACTGACAACATTGATGTGTGTTCTCTTTTCAATTATTTTTACATGCAATAAAGAACAATAACATTTAAAGTGTTAGGCCTAAAATAATATTAATAATTTAATATTTTAATATTAAAAAATATTTAAGAATGCTCCCAGAGACTTACATCTATTTAGCACATTACAGCGAAAGTAAAATTTGTGTCAGGTTTGAGATACTGCCAGCTGAAGGAATGTAAAGTGATATCATTGAATTTGAAGGCAATTCCAGATCTTATGCATTAATTTCATAGAGAACCCTCTTCTTCTGTCTCAGTGCAAAAAGGTCAGTTCTTTGGGACAAAGTCAGAAGGGAATTAACTTTGTTTCTTTTCTGAGGAAGAGACCCAAGGGAAATAGGAACTCTCAACTATCTTCTAATGATTCCCTTGCTGCTATACAAGTTACAACCCATGCTCCATAAAATCTTTATAACATTTGCCCTATAGCTAATACAGAAACAAGTTTGTATGATGTATTTCATCCTCAGGGGGTTAAAGATTAATCCCTTAAATAGATATCTAGCCTCTACCTCTAAAGAAAACCTGATCAATTAATTTCTCCTCAAGGTCAAATGAAGACCACAGATAGAAAAAGATTTGAGAGAAAAGAAGGACCGCAAATCTCTATCCAGTCTAGTCCAGACAAAGCAGGTCAATATGGAGAATACATAAAATATGTCAAAATATGTCTTGAAAGCTTGTATTTTGTTGTTGTTACTTGTTTCTTTGCTTTCCCAGAAATATGATTTGGCATAGCGGTATGTAGATCCTGTACCCCTGCAATCATATTTAAAACATGTAGAGAGAAATAGTGTGAAATTAATGCTGAATTCAGATTTAAAAGGTAAATTATTCATAAAATCATTGTTTTTAAATGTTTTATACTATTGGTCACTTAAGCATTGGAGAAAGAAGTTTTTTTACTTAAGATTTTTTAACTTAATTTTTTAAAGTGCATGAGAAGTTTTCTATAAATGATGACATTATGATCCGTCTCCAAAGTTGTGTTCTGATAAGTTAAAATATATATCCAAATGCAGCAATTAAGGTCTTCAAAGTAGTTTGCAAACTGTCATCTATAGCATAAGAATGATAATTAAGAATCAGGGAAAGAGGGAAAATATAAATTATTACAAAGATGAAGTCAATTGTCCAAGACTGAAAAAGCCCAGTTCCACTGGCCTGCATGTTTCTGTGATATGGCTCTTCAAGGTTGGAAGCTAGCTGCCCTAATTTCAGCTGGGAAAGTTAGTTTTCTTCATAATGTTTGTTATGATGCTATATTGTGGTTTTAGGAAAAAAAACCCACAATGTTAGTAACACACCTATGTTTTAGTTGTTGCTGAGCAGCTGTACAGATCCAAAGACATTTCAGTCTTGCCAGTGGGGACGTCTGAGGGGGCACAAGGAGCTGATGGAGGATAGAACCAGGATAGCTGATCTAAACTGGCCAAAGGAATATTCTATACCATCTGACATAATGTGTAAAAAGACTATAAAAATGTAGGGAGTTGGCAGGGAAGGGGAAGGTGGGAGGCTGCCACTGCTCGGAGACTGTCTAGGTGGTGAGCAATTGCTTTGCACATCACTAGTTTTGCATATATATGTATTTATATATAAATAATTGTTTTAACTGTTATTTGTCCCTTTCTTTTCTGTTCTAGTAAATATTTTTTTTATCTGAATCTACAAGTTCTACATTTTTTATTTATTTACTTTTTTTCTGATTCTCTCCCCAGCCCACTGAGGGGAGGGGGAAGAATGAGTATGAAAAAAGTCTGCGTGGTGTTTAGCTGCTTGTCTAGCTTGCTAGTAGCTTAGCTTCTTCCCCTTGCAGGAATTTAACACAAGACTGTTGGTCTGTCTGTGTCACTGCACAATACCACACATCAACCTTTCTCTCCAGCTCTCAAATATTATGCTGCTTGGTGAATTCCTCTCAGAACCTGTTCACTTGCTTGATCAAAATGGGCACAGCTGCACCTGTGACATCTCTGCTTTCAGGTCCCTGGGGGCTTTCAGATTCTAGAATTCCCTACAACCAGATGTCTGGGAAGCTACACCACTCCTGAGGAGGTCTGTCTTGGTGCATAAATTAGCACTGAAGGGTTTTGGCCCCTTCATCTGGATTTCTACCTCAGCCCCAATCAGTGCTGAATTGGGGCTGAATCGCATTCTGCAGGAGAGTGGAGGTTCGTGTTGTGCAGGGCATCATCCTGAAATCAAAGTAGCCCCTGGGCAAAGGGAGACACCCATAGTTGCCAGGAATCCCCTGAGAGCAACTTAAGAGACATGGGTAAGACCAGAAGCAGCAGGCATTAAGACATTACTTTCGGAGCTGCTCTCATATATTTCTAGAAAGTAATACTGATGCTTTTAAAAATAGGAACACTTGTTCTGACCTTATATAAACCTTGATTCAGCAAGATAATTACATGTCTGCTTAGTTTAATTGTATAGGTATTGCTATGCTATTGCCATCCATGAAAATGTTCACTTGTTTATAAGCAGGTACATGCTAAGTGTTTTTCTGAACCAAGTCTTTGGATGACTAGCTTATTTGCATGGATTTCAATTAACAAAGTTCTTCTTTTCTGGCTGTTTATCAATAGATGCCTTTATAAGATCTTCATTACTTTCTAATTGCCAAAATTGTTCTTGATTTTTTTTTTTCTTCTTCCTGACTGGATATTTTAAAGCAGGTTCCTTTAAAGCAGAAGGTCAACTGCTCAAGACCTTCATTACTTCCTTCCTTTTCCCATTTATTTACTGGACTAATCTTGCCCTATAATTTTTACATCGATATCTGTTATAGCCTGTTTGATTTTCTCTAAACATTTGGCAACATCAGCTCACCAGTTTGGCTGCTTATTTCCCTCCAAGTTATAAGTTTATTTTTGTACTAATACACTTTTCTTATTGTCTTACAATATAACTTACTTTTAACCCCCAACTCCTCAGATACTATGTTTTGTACTCTTGCTTTAAGCTTAAATTTCATCTAGTCCAATACTCTTGCTAAAGCAGGTTCCCTAGAGTAGGCTGCACAAGAAAGCATCCAAGCAGATTTTTAATATCTCCAGAGAAGATTTTTAATATCTCTGGAGAAGGACTCCTTACCTTCTCTGACCAGCTTTTTCCAGTGCTCTGTTATCCCCAAAGTAAAAAGTTTTTTCTCATATTCAGATGGAGCTTCCTGTGCTCCAATTTGTGCTCATTTCCTCTTGTCCTGCCACTGGGAACCACCAAAAAGAGACTGACCCCATCCTCTTGACACTCACCCTTCAGATATTTATATACATTAATAAGATCCCCCTTCAGTCTTCTCCAGGATAAACAGGACGCCTCTCTCAGCCTATCCTCATATGAAAGATGTTCCAGCCCCTCAATCATCTTTGTAGCATTTCACTGAACTAGTTCTAGGAGCTTCTCATCTTTCTTGAACTGGGGAATCCAGAAATGAATGCAGTACTCCAGATATGACCTCAACAGGGCAGAGTAGGAGGGGAGGAGAACCTCCCAGGTGCTATTGGCCATATTCTTTTTAATGCATTGCCTTCTTGGACACAAGGGCATACTGCTGGCTCTTGGTCTACCAGGTACTCCTCCGCAGGATTACTTTCCAGTAAGTCAGCACCCAGCTTGTACTGGTGTATGGGGTTACTCCTCCACAGGTGTAGGACACTCACTCTTGTTGAATTTCACAATGTTCTTCTCTGCCTATCTCTGCAGCCTGTCAAGTTCCTTCTGAATGGCAGAGCAGTCCTCTGGTGTATCTGCCACTACATTCAATTTGGTATAATCAGTATACTTGCTGAGGGTGCACTCAGTGTCTTCATTCAGGTCACTGATGAGTAAGTTTAACAAGACAGGTCCCAGTACTCATCCCTGGGGAACGCTACCAGCTACAAGCCTCCAACCAAACTCAGTAATATTGATCACAACTCTGAGTTCTTTCAGTCATTTCTTAATCTGCCTCACTGTCTACTCATCTAACTCACATCTTCTGAGTTTACTTATGAGGATATTATGGGAGACATTGTCAAAAGCCTTGCTGAAGTTCAGGTAGACAACATCCACTGCTCTCATCTCATATCTCATCTCATCTCATCTCATCTCATCTCATCTCATCTCATCTCATCTATTCAGCCACTCATTCTGTTATAGAAGGCTATCAGTTTGGTTAAGCATGATTTCTCTTTGGTGAAACAATATTGACTCCATGTCACAGAGTTATCTAGATCAATCTATGCCCGTGACAGGAGGGCAGTAGGCACGTGGGCCCCCTGGCCCCAAAAATGGGGGAAAATGGGAAGCGCAGGGAGATGGGAGCTGTGCTCAAAAACAGAACAGTGACAACAATCTAAGGAGGAAAACTTAATTTTATTAAATATGATATCAGAATGCAAGATAACACAATATAATACAATCTAATTGAAATTGAGGCTAATAAATCAAATAAAATTAGAGAGAGAGCGTCCAAAAACTGAAACACCTACTTTGAACTGAAGGTGCATAGCTTGGAAGTACATACTGCCAGGGAGTGAGCGAGAGAGAGAGCTCGAGTCAGAGAGTGAGATCCTGTCACATCTTCCTGTGACTTATCTTCCTCTCTGACTGTGAAGTCCTCTGGGATATGTAGTTCTTCTTTTCTTCTGGGATCCAGAAAGTTGTCATTCCATGGAACTGGAGTATTAACTCTTTAATTACCTGTATTTTACATGATGTTATGAAGTGGAATACCGATAGCAAAATAAAAAACCATGACATTCTACTTTACCATTTTCTTGTTCTTCATATGCTTAGAGATGGCTTCCAAGATGGGCTTTCCTGGGATGGAGGTAAGACTGACTATAGCTTTATTGGTTCTCTTTTTTGCCATTTTTGAAGACAGGAGTGGCATTAGTCTTCTTATAATAGTCAGCTATTCTGTTCCCAGTGACCTTTTAAAGTTGATAGATATTGGCCTAGCAATAACACTGTCAGTTCCCTTAGCAGTCATGGGTGCATCACACTGGTGCGCATGGACTTCTGTGACTTGTTTGCCCAAATGATTTTTAACTCAAGTATCTTCCACTTCCAGAAAGTCTTCCTTGACTTCCTCCCTGGTCTCCAGGGTCTACAGTTCCAGAAGGCTTGTCTCATGAGTAAAGACTGAAGAAAAGAAGGTATTTAAAAACTCTGCTTTCTCAAAATTCTTCATCACTGAGGCTTCTGCTCCATTCAGTAACAGGTCTACATTCTTTCTAGTCTTCCTTTTGCTCCTGGCATATTTGCAGAAGCCCTTCTCGTGGTCCTTTACACCCCCTGCCAAATTAAATTCCCAATGAGCCTTACCTTTCTTGTCACGTCCCTGCATAGACTGACATTCCTTTATTCCTTCCATGTGACTTGTCTCTTTTTTCACATTCTGCACACTTCTTTCTTCTGTTCATGTTTTCTTGTGATCTCCTTGCTCATCCATGCAGGTGTTCTTCCTTCTTTACTAGACTTCTTACTAGTATGAACACCTTGAGTCTGGAAGATGAGATGCTTGAATACTGACCAGCTCTCTAGGATTTTTCTTCATTCCAGGACATGATACAACTAGGTTTCCTCAAGTATGTTCCTGAAGAGGCTAATGTTAGCTCTCCTAAACTACAGAGTTGCTATTCTCATTGTTTCTTTGCGTCTTGCCTGCAGGGTCCCAGAGCTCTACCATCTCACGATCACTGTAGCTAAGGCTATACTCAAATTTCACATCTCCAGCCAGTCCATTCTTATTTGTTAGCACAAGGTTCAGAAACACATTTTTTTTCCTTGTTAACTCCTCCATCACCTTTGTCAAAAAGCTTTCATCGATCCCCTAACAGAATATCTTGGACTACTTGTACCTGGCTATGAAATCTTTCCAGCAGAGAGCAAAAGAGCACAGGTGCACTTTATCCCCCAGAATAAGAAATCAAGCAGATAAGGCAGGAAACTGGCATGGCTGAGGGAGAACCTGCTGGTTAAACTGAGGGATAAGAAGGAAGTGTCCAGGCAATGGAAGCAGGGATGAATGGTGTGGGAAGAATACAGGGATGCCATCTGGACATGGAGAGAGATCAGGAAAGCCAAGGCACAGATGGAACTGCACTTGGAAAGGGATGTGAAAAAAATAACAGAAAGGGATTCTACAGATAAATTGATAAGAAGAAACAGGCAAAGGAGAATGTACCTCTTCTGATAAATGAGAAGAGTAGAACTGTCATTAGGAGACATGGAAAAGCTGGAGTTACTCAATGAGTTTTTTGTCTTGATCTTTACTGGCAGTCAAGCTTCCCACACCACTCATGTCTCTGGGCAGGGATCAGGGAGAGCAAAAATCCTTTTCACAGTACAATAAGAGCAAGTCTGTGGCAGTCTTGTGACATTGAATGTGTATGAGTCTATGACATACACCCCAAGATCCTGAAGGAACTAGATGATGTGGTTTCCAAGATATTCTCTATCATATTTGAAAAGTCTTGACTGTCAAGCAAAATCCTTGGTGAGGATTTTGGGAAAAATTGGAAACATCACTCTCATTTTCAAGTAAGGGAGAAAGGAAGACCTTTGGAACTATAGGTTGGTGAGCCTCGTGTCTGCGTCTTTGAAGATTATGGAATAAATCCTCCTGAAAGAGATATTAAGAAATATGAAACAGCCATCATGGCCCTTGGTGAGGGCAGATCATGCCTAACCAATCTGGAGTGATGGCATCAGTGGACAAAGGAAATGCAACTCGTGTTGTCTATCTGGACTTGTGCAATGACTTTGGCATCGTCCTGCACCCCATCTTTAACTCTAAATTAGAAAGACATGGATTTGAAGATTGGACTGTTTGGTGGATAAGGAATTAGTTGGATGGTCATAGCTAGAGGGTTGTAGTCAATGGCTCTATGTCTAGACAGAAGCAAGTCAGGAGCTGTGTCCACCAGGTGTCCATCTTGGGACTGATACTCTTTATCAATGACATAGATGGGGGGATTAAGTGTACCTAAGGCAAGTTTGCAGACAGCACCAACCTGAGTGGTGCAGTTGGCATAGTAGAAGGAAATGATACCATCCAGAGGAATCTGGACAGGATTAAAAAGTGGAGCCATGTGAATCTAAAGAAGTTCAAAAAGGCTAAATGCAAGTCATTGCACTTGGATCGGGACAATCCCTGATATGCGTATAGAAAAGAACCTCTTGAGAGCAGCCCTGAGGAAAAAAAAAAAACAAACAAACAAAAAAAAACTTTGGAGTTCTGGTGGACAAAAAGCTGGATATGAACCAATAACGTACACTTATAGCCTGAAAGGCCTTTTGTGTCCTGTGCAGCATCCAAAAAAAAAAAAAAAAAAAAAAAAAAGGATGGCTACAGGGCAAGGGAGGAGTACTGTATCCAGTACTTGAAGGGAGCATATTAGTAGGAGGGGGACAGAATTATGTTATTTGATCATGGTAGAATAAAGGGGAATGTCTTTAAACTAAAAGAGATGAAATTTACATTAGATGTTAGAAATCAATTTCTTACTCAGTCACTGGTGAGGCACTGGAATGGACGGCCAGAGAATTTTGTCATGTTGGCCCACAATGTCAAAGGCAGATGTTGGTGGTATGGCAGTAGAAACTGAACCTTCCCACCAATATTCCATTACAGTTTGTTGCTATGCAATAGATGGCAGCAGAGGTACAATCTGACAGAATGGTGTTCGATGTGGAAGTGTGTGTAAAGCACAAGTGTGTAACTGAATTACTTCATGCAAGAAAAATTGCTCCCATTGACATTCATCAACACTTGCTGAACATTCATGAGGACAAAACAGTAGATGTGTGTACAGAGAGGTGGTGGGTGGTGCATTTCAGCAGTGGCAGCAACAACAGCAGGTCAACTCTGCTGGTACAGCTTTTTACAAGCATAGCATTCAGACTTTTGTTCATCACTCTTGAAAAACACAGTTAATGATGGTGACTATGCTGAGAAACAGAGTTCTGTAGCTGAGAATTTGTTCTATTAAACAGTGTAATTATGCTTTTCTACCTGTTGTAATTTCCAGGGGAAAAAAATAGGAGGCATTAGTTCTGGAACAACCTAGTTAAATCCTTTGATATAAGAAAAAAAAAGTATTTAAAAATCTTGTTGAAAACTAAGATACAAAATCTAAAAAATCTAATTTACTTGCCAGCATATTTGCTGAAAGGGAGCATTTTTTCTCTTGGTTGTTTAATTATCATATTTTATATGCAGTAAAATTTTTTGCGTTGTTGAGTAGTGTTTGTTTTTATTCTCAATGAAAAATAAATCTTTCAGAAATGATTAACAAACACTATTGTTTTCAGAAGGCCACATTATTTCTTTTTTTTGAAGCATATGTGTCACATTTTGATGCATCTTGTCAGGTTTAATCAATCAAATTGATGCATGTGAGACATGATCCAATTTCACATGATAAGAATTACTTCATTTGACATACCAGCATGTGACATTTGAGGTCAAAGTAAAAACAGCAAACAAACAAAAACTTTGCAGTGTATTAATAGATTTTAAGAATAAAGCACTAACTTTGTAAAGTCAGGTATTTTGTTCAGAACTGAAATGCTTGAATTTTAAATATTTGTGATATTTAAGTGGCCAAGTTGGATTTCCTGTGATTATAAATATATCCAGCTAGAAATTGAATGCTCGAAGCACATTTATTTTGGTTTGATAATTCATCTGTAAAGACTGACAGAGCAACTTGATGTAAAGAATGAGAATATGTTTGCCTGTTTTTTAAAGACTGAATTGAGAAAGCACTAAAGTGTACAGTACTGGATGTTATTTCAAAAGCATTCTCTATCCTTTCATGTATATTTTATGAAAAAGCAATTGAATAACTGATGCAGAACTGATTTATTCTTATTTTTACAATATGTGTCTATATATTTCACAGAATCACAGAATTGTAGAGGTTGAAAGGAACCTCTGGAGATCATCTAGTTCAGCTCTCCTGATAAAGCAGGCTCCGTAGAACACATAACATGGGAAAGCATCCAGAGGGTTTTAAATGTCTCCAGAGAGGGAAACTTCACAACCTGGGTAGTGTGTTTGAATGCTCTTTCACCCTCAAAGTAAAACAGCTTTTTCTCATGTTCATAAGGAACTTCCTGTGTTCCATTTTGTGCTCAATGCCACACTTGATTTTAGTTCTGTGACATATATTAATAGGCAGCAACTAAACATGCAAAATAGACAGGGAAATTAAGTTGGTTAATGATTTAATGCAGCTCAAGTTGAAAGCAATGATTAATTTGTTTATTATTATTTACATTTTCATCCTCACTGAGACAGTGAGAAAACCATGACAATGTATAAGTCTCCGTTGTTTGAATTTTCACACTACTGTGTCTTGTATGAACAAAAAAACTTAAAGCTTATTTTGGCTTTATCATTGGAAAGATAAAAGAAGATAATTACTGGGAAAATAAAGTCTTTTAATACTACCCTGTGGAGACTTCTGAACATGAGCCGACAGTGTGCCCAGGTGGCCAAGAAGGCCAATGGCATCCTGGCTTGCATCAGAAACAGTGTTGCAAGCAGGAGCAGAGAGGTGATTGTTCCCCTATATTCAGCACTCGTGAGGCCGCACCTCGAGTACTGTGTCCAGTTTTGGGCCCCTCACTGCAAGAAAGATATTGAGGCCCTGGAACGTGTTCAAAGAAGGGCAACAAAGCTGGTGAGGGGTCTGGAACACAGGCCATATGAGGAGAGGCTGAAGGAGCTGGGAATGTTCAGCCTGGAGAAGAGGAGGCTCAGGGGAGACCTTATTGCTCTCTATAACTTCCTGAAGGGAGGTTGTAGTGAGCTGGGGGTCGGCCTCTTCTCTCGTGTCATTAGTGATAGGACCAGGGGGAATGGTTTCAAGCTACGGCAGAGGAGATTCAGGCTGGACATGAGGAAGTATTACTTTTCAGAAAGGGTGGTCAGGCACTGGAATGGACTGCCCAGGGAGGTGGTGGAATCACCGACCCTGGGGGTGTTCAAGGAAAGGCTGGATGTTGTGTTGAGGGACATGGTTTAGTAGGAGCTATTGGGAATAGGTGAACGGTTGGACTGGGTGATCTTTTAGGTCTTTTCCAACCTTAGTGATTCTATGATTCTATGATTCTATGACCTGGAAAGCTGAAGCAAGACAGAAGAGGGCTAACATGGATAGTATAGCAAGGAAGTCATTTTGACTTAGTGTTAGTCCCAGAATAAACTGGTTCTCAAACACAGATAAAGGTGAGATTTTATACATTAATATACCCAGTTGGTACTTGATTCATAGCAAAACAAACAAACATACTTTTGAGGAGCAAAAATACAAGTTACTCCTTGTTGGCTTGTTTATATCAGATTTTAATATGTTTCATGTGAATGAACTTACCATTACTGTTCTTCATCATCTGCTTTATAGATACAAAATTTCACCTTCAGATATGATGTGATAAACTAATAGTTTATGAAGTGCTCAGTGTCTCAAATTCTATTTGATTTAATCAACATGTTTTTATGAAGTTCTTTTTCAGACTGAACTACAAGGAATTCTGGAACTGCACTGCTATCAGTGCTCCTGGAAAATGTTTTTATGTAAAATATCACTCTCTAAGTGATACTATTTTTATTTATTATTATTGTTATTATTATTATTTTCTATACTTCTAATATGACAGAGAAGTAGCAACTAAAAAATAAGGAATTTGTTAATCTGATGTGAGTTAAGACCTAAAATAAAATGAAAATTATTTTTTCTGTTCATTTATTTTTAGTTCTGAATGTGATGCTCCAAATACCTGTTACCCAGGAATGCAAGGATTCAGTCTCTAAGATCCTTTCCAACCCTAGCCATTCTATGAATACTACATAAGCGATACACTTCCATCATAGGTCTTAAAGATACTCTGGAGAGATCAGCTAACAATTTGTAGGAAAGATCTATAGATAACAACTTTGACTCATAGCTCAAGAATGTCTTAAATATAAATCGGAAAAATAACAGCCAAAACAGCATCATCAACAGCAAAGAAAAAAACCCAAAATTACTTATTTGATTTCTCATTATTCTATTTCTCATTGCTCTGCTGCAGTGGTACTGTACTAGATATGGGTGCCCAGATGCAGGCAGTAGAAGTCTGCAGCAGGATGCCTCAGTGAGGATATGTTGGGGCTGCTGGCTCCAGTGGCCCCACTTCACCAGTCAAGCAGCCTCAGTAATGGTGACTTATGGAAAGTGTATTTAAGGAAGGGCAAAAAATGCTGGGCAGGCATTGGAAAGGTTAAGAAAGTGTGACAAAGAGCAATGCAATATCATAACATCAGAACAATAGGCCGAGAAACATCCACACCAGAGCAGTAGTTTACTCCTGATGAAAGTATGTTCCATGGACAGCCCACGCCAGAGCAGATGACAAGTGTCAGAATGAAGAAGCAGCAGAGAGAAACACTTAAAGAGTGGCCATGACCTCCTTCCCCTAATTGCTTGAGGTAAGGGAAGATGAACTGAAGGAATGAAATTTAAACATGAAAAGGACAGTGGGAAGTGTCTTTGTTAATGTTTGTGATGTTTCAAATTACCCTAATTAATAATTAAAATTTATTTTATTTTAAAGTAAATGAAATTATTTTTCCCTAGTTGAATCTTTTTCATCCACGATGGCAATTGTTATCTCTCTGTCTTTATATTGATACATGAGTCTTCTCATCTTGTTCTCTCCCTCTTTTCCAATGAAGAGGGTGAGTGGCTGGATGAGCATTTGTTTGCTAGTGCTAACCTCTTGTAGATACCCATAATACTTTTGTTAATTTAGGGTATAGGAAATACATACGTAGGGATAAATTATAACCTTTTCTTTGTCCACTTTTAGCGTTTTGATGAAAAAGGAAGGAGATGAAAGAGTCTTATGTTATTTTCACAATTGCAAAGAGAAGCATTAACCTGAGGAAGAAAGGCTAAATACATTCTAATTAATAATGAGGATTTATGTCTGAAAGAGTGAAAAATGTTCAGAACAGTGGTACCTACTGTCATTTGAATGATCAAGTTACACAATTCTCAGCAAGGTATGGTTATTATTCTGTACTACAATATGGTGTATATGAATTACTTAAATTAATATATATGACTATTAAAATATCAAAAAAAATTTGACACGAAAAAATTCTTACATAAAATTATTTTAATCAGCGGGTAATGGATTGGGGTGCTGAATTTTAAAATTAGTAGGATAATTATTTCTCTATTGAAAATTAATAGATAAAAATCAAAACATGCAACAGTCATACTGGAATGAATAAGTGGAGCAGTCCATGCAAAGTTAATAGGGATAATCTGTGTCTCAGTCTATCCAGCTCAGAACTATATTACTCTTGGACTACAGCTTACAATAGCAAAATTGTAATTAAAATGTGATAGCATGCAATTGTCAATGAATATTCATAGTTAAAATGCTAGATATTTTTTTCTTTCTAGTTTTAAACATTATATTTCCTTTTTCCATCCAAATGCTACTTTCAAAAGGTATCCCATATTTCATTACTGCTTCAGTTACATAATTCAGTTTTGGAGCCATAATTAAAGGTAGGTTTCCTCATTTTGAGGTTGCTCAAGCATAAATTAAGAAGACTGATGTATTTTCTCCTACAGATGAATCAAAAGGAGATGCACATTTGAAATAGAGACCAAGATTCATTCTTACAGAATATAGAAAAATGGTACTATAATTTGTCTTTTGATAATATTTTAATCTGCTTCTGTTAAAAGCTGGTTGAAAAGATGAGGCTTGATTTTTTATGTCGTTAGCTGAGGTCATTTCTGCAACCTGTTGACAACGTTTTTTACCAGTATAGTCTGAAACAAATTGAGGTCAGTGTACATTTTCTCACAGCCTTGCTCACAGATTTCTTCCATGAACTGCAGAAGGTTTCAATTTACTGAAGCACTGGAGTAGGTAAGATCCAATCAAAGTAAAAGCAAAATCAATAAATGCTCACCTCAGTGGGCTAAATAGTAGTGACATCAGTCAGGGGAAAAACTGTTTGCAGATCCAAAATACAATTGTTCTGTACTGAGAAGAAAATGAAAATGAACCTATGTTATTGTATGACTTGTTTGCTGATATGTATTTAAGATATTTGACAACTAGGATGGATTTTCTATGTTGGAGAGAAGTGTATTTATGTGTTCAAGCAACCACACAGAAATTATAAGAATCCATGGGTGCTAGTTTGAGGTCAGTCCAAATTCTGCTAATTTTAGTAGCATATTTTTGATTGCTTTATCACCTAACATTTAATGGCTGATGTAAGTATATCATACATTTTAAAACATTACGATCAATAAATTATGAATAAAATACTCACGTAAACAGTTATGTGTTTAATTGGATATATGAGTCTAGTAAAAATAATTTTACATTCATAGAAATCAATTGTCTCTGTAAACAAAACTACAAATAATTGTGTATGGTTATTTGGCAAAAAAGAAGCAACAGCCTCACACTTATTCATTTTTTGTGACAGCATTACAATTTACAGGATAAATGTTTTAAAAAGAATAAAACTGTCTTCTATAATTAACAGAATAGTGTTTATGTGCATTCTTATACATAATTTTAATCTTGCTTTTAAGAAAAGTGATTTTATTTTTTAACTGAGTGTCACTTAAACTTCATTTTACTCAGTGCAGCTCTGTTGTGTCAGCATTCATGCAAATTATTTTTCACCTCTCCAGGAATTATTATAAATCAGCATTAACTGTGATTTGCCTTTCATAGCTCTATCAACTATGAAGTTATTTTAAAATAAAAAATAAATAAATAAAAGAGTTTGTGTCTTTATTATTAAAGAAGGAAAGAAGTATAATGTGATCATGCCTTGATGGAGTTTGCGATCTTGAAGAATGCAGGCCAGGCAAAAAGCAGAGCTAGGACCCTGAGCTTTAGCGGAGCAAACTTCTGGCTGCTCAGGGAACTGTTGAGTGGGATCCCCTGGGAAACTGTCCTTAAAGGCATGGGCACAGAACAAAGCTGGCAGCTCTTTAAGGACACTCTTCTGAGAGTGCAACAGCTCTACATCCCCCAGTAGACAAAGTCAAGCAGTGGAGGAAGATGTTCTTTGTGGCTGTGCAAGGACCTGCAGCTTAAACTGAGAGAAAAGAGGGAAAAATACAGAAAGTGGAAGGGTTGTGTAGCCTGGGAGGAATGCAATGCATGTAGATATATGACTAGGAAAGCCAAGGTGCAGATGGAGCTGAACCTGATGAGGGACATGAAAGATAACAAGAAGGGGTTCTACAGGTGCATAGGCAGGAAGAGACAGGTCAAGGGAAATGCTCCCCCTCTGATGAAAGGTAACAGGGAGCTGGCTTCCTCAGAAAGCTGAAGTACTCAATGAGTGCTTTGCCTCAGTCTTCACAGGTGGTCAAGCTTCCCATGTCTGCCAGGATTGTGAGCCTCTAGGTGAGGGTTTGGGGAATGGTTTCTGTCCCACTCTAATGGTGGAACAAGTCCAAGTCCTCTTCATGACATTGAATATGTTTAAGTCAGTGGGGCCGGATGGTATCCATCCTAGGGTTCAGAACGAGCTAGATACAGAAAACCTGACAAGAGCTGGCTTTTGTTTATTTGTGTGTGTCTGTGTATCATAGAATCATAGAACAGGCTGGGTTGAAAAAGACCAAAATGATCATCTAGTTTCAACCTCCCTGCTATATGCAGTATTGCCAACCATTAGATGAGGCTGCCCAGAGACATATCCAGCCTTTCCTTGAATGCCTCCAGGGATGGGACATCCACAACCTCCTTGGGCAACCTGTTCCAGTGTGTCACCACCCTCTGTGTGAAAAACTTCCTCCTATTATCTAACCTAAACCGCCCCATCTCAGTTCAAAACCATTCCCCTTTGTCCTATCAGTATCCACCCTCATAAACTGCCTTCCCCCTCCTGTTTATATGCTCCCTTTAAGTACTGGAAGGCCACAATGAGGTCTCCCCGGACCCTTCTCTTCTCCAAGCTAAAGAAGTCCAGTTCCCTCAACTTTTCTTCATAGAAGAGGTGCTCCACCCCTCTGATCATTTTAAATGGCCCTCCTCTGGACCCATTACAAGAGCTCCATGTGCTTCCTGTACTGGAGGCACTAGGCCTGGACGCAGTACTCAAGGGATGGCCATCAGGGCAAGGGAGATGATTATTTCTCTCTACTCTGCCATGGTGAGGCTCCATCTGGAATAGTGCATCGAGGCCTGAGGTCCCCTGTACAGGAAGGATGAGAAGCTACCGGAGCAGGTCCAGAGAAGAGCCACAAAGATGAACTTGTTTGCAGACAAGTGTTCCACTTGGGTTCTGTATCACGTGTTTTCCACATAATTGGAAAAAACCCGCAGACCCTGGAGAGAATAGAGACAGAAGTAAGGCTGTAGTGAGTTTGGAGAGGAAAAATGCACTTTGAAGTGAGGAATGCCCTGCTGACACTACCTATCAAATCCACTACTGGCATTTTCCTTCTCCTTCTCCTACTCAGTGTTTTGTCTGTCTCTAAACGGTCAGTAAGTAATACTGAACTTGCTAAGGGAATTTCTGCTTGCCGCTTACTAGGGTTATCTAAGTGGATGCCTCTGTGTGTGTGTGTGTGTGTTTGCAAAACAAAACTTGTAACTCTCTATGCTGCCTTGAATGTGTGCATGTTTGCCCCTGCTCCTGAGACATCCTGCCTCTTGGACCCAAACATACCTTTAAGGAATGGTCTGATAGCAATAGAACCAGGGCAAATAATCTGTTCCAGTCCAAGTCATTCTGTATTCTATGAACTATGCGTGACTATTATTATTTTTTTTCATATGATAAATAGATTATCCTCTTTCATCTAAAGGGCGAATTTGGCATGAATCTTACCTGAAACAAATACCATGGCTTGCTTAAAATGCTTTTTACTGTGTCTGCTCAGAAAAATCAGGGAGCAAAGTGGTTGCTGTCAGACTTCATTTATAGTAATGTTCTGACTTTCTTGGGAGTTTCTGAGCATTTGGATTAGAGGAATCAAGGCTTAAAGATCTATGGAAATCTAACATCTAGCTACTCTGGGTCAGGCTGGATAAGGGTCCATCAAGCTCAACGTACTCATTCTAAAATAGTTCAGTAGTAGCTAATTAGGTAAAAAATACTATGAGGGAAAGCATGTGATAGTATTTCCCTGCATTCTCTCCTATCTGAAATATTTCTAATTCATCTTGTAAAGATATGTACAGTGTGGATGAAAGAAATCTGTTTTGATATAGCACAACCAAAATATGAACATCTCCTGAGAAAATGCTATTGAACTTGTGTATGGCTAAACATAATTTAAAATTTTCCATATCTCTACAAACTAAATAAATATTTCTCATCTCCTCTAAAAGCACCAAAAATGTAATTTTGGAGAACATCTTGGAGAATATTATCACACTGACATCACATTGATGACACTAACATATTAATTCATGAAAATTTACAATGTAATTAAAATAACAATTTTATATTATTTTTTTTCTTGATATCCAGATATACCATGAAAATAATATTCGTAAACTAGTTCTACATTTATATATTATTATAATAAAATCATGCTATGTTTCCTAATGAATCTAGCATATTTAGCATATTCAGCAACTCAAGAGATTTGAGACTTTTTAAATATTTAGCATTGATCATAAAATTGCACAGAAAGGATACTGAAATGTATTATGAAAGATCACTTGATTCTCTTTTATCAAAGATGGTATACAACTTGACTATTATAATCAGAGATAAATACATATTCAATTCTTTAAAAATCTATGATCTATGACCTATTTGCTATTATCTTCCTGTTATTTACTGCCGTTATTACGAAGATTTTTCTCAACATTTAACATAAATTTTTCTCCAGCAAAATAAGGACATCTAGTTATTGCCCTTTTCACTGTAGTTTCTGTAGTCTGCCAAATAAAATCACACCAGTGTCTTTGATCTTTCCTCCTAAGATGTATTTCAGTTATTGTTGTAATTGCTATCATTTGTTATCTTCTTTTTGGACTACAACTTTCATTCAAAACAGAAATTTAGGATAGAAAAAAATATAATCTGCATTTAAAGCAGCTGGTTTCCTAAATGATGTTTTCATTTTTCATAAGAATCAACCTCCCTATGTTAATATATGGATCACTGTCATTATCTAAATCTTTCGAGCTGTAGTGTTAATCATTTACTCAAGTTTGGCACAGTACTACTATCAAGTGATGTTACCTTTATCTTGTGAACTTCAAAAAACAATTCTGTAATGTGTTTGCAAACTCTTTTAACTCGATTTCATTAAATTTGTTATCAACAATTTTTAAAATATTCTCTAAATTCTGCCAGCTAGCAGAAATGAAAGTATTGAACAAAACTGCATTCAGACCAGAAAACCTACATATTAACCAATCAAAATACTTACATAATTTCATTCAGCATTATTTTCAATCAGTATTGTAGATGTCTCCGAGGTAACTGTCTTTTCTCTGCTTGGATTTCGAGAATGTTGTATTAGCCACTGTAAGAGCTTTTTTAAAATCAATGCCATTGTTTCATTGTAATCTGCTAAACTAGTTATTCTATCAAAGAAGAATACTTGATGATTGTGTCCTAATTTGTTAATGAGACATGAACATTTTAAAATAGCACACTAAAAATCAATGATTAATATAAAAGACATTGCAGGTAGAAACCAATTTATTCATAACAATTCTTCCTTCTGCCTTTGTCTTGTCAGTGCCACTTAAATATTGATAGCAGCAGTATGCAGACTTAATTTTTCAGTCACAGAACAGTCAGCTACATCATTGAAACACTTTCATAACATAAAATTCTACTACTTTTTTTTCTTTTTGTCTTTTTTTTTAATATTGTATAGGAACTGCTGAATCACAGCCTGAACCTCTGATTGATCACCTGACGTGAGCAATGAGCCAGCCACAGCAGCACAGGTGAATTGCCTTCACTCCACCTCTCCTAGACCCATTTAAGAGCTGACTACCAGTAGGAAAGGATCTCTTTTGGAGATCCCTCTTCTGGAGCTTTGCAGTGAGACTGGTATGTGAATAAGCATTCTATCTTTTCTCTTCTTGTTATTATAACTTGCTTCCCCAAGTTCTCTTATTTCATAATTGTGACATCTTTATATTCATTGTTTATACAAATATTTATATATGTACACATTTGCAAAATTCAGAATGATTTATGCTAAAAAATCTTTTGGAGAGCTAATGAAACCTTAATCATGAAATATGAACTTGTAAAGATTCATTCAATATCATAGTTATTATTTTCTTGTCACACAATGAATAAAAAAAAGTAGTAATTTATGTTTGTTTACTCAAAGTCATTTTGACTTCTAACACACTTGGTAGTGTCCAGTCAGTACTAGTGCCTTTGTAACTTAACTCACAGACTTTCATTCTTCAAGGTTATAAGGGATAGTCACATGATTTGCTTATAGAGTATGATATTTAGCATACAGCTTCAGTGCTATATCTCATTCCACAAACATAAAGAAAACTAGTGAGAACTATTAGTGATAGGTGAGTGGTTGGACTGCATGATCTTGTAGGTCTTTTCCAAACTTGGTGTTTCTGTGATTCTGTGTAAAACTTATGGGGACTCAGAATGCTATTTTTTGAATAAAATTTATATTTTATACAAAATAATTACTGAATTAAAAGTCAGATCATCCAATTCATTGCTATGTTTAAATATATAAAATATCAGATTTAGTCACAAATAAGAAGTTGTATTTTATGTTATTCACAAACAGAATTTCTCATATAAATAAAAATGCTGGTTCCAAAACAAAACAAAAAAAACGCAAACAAAAAACAAACCATCAGGTAAAAAGATTACATACTGTTTCAGGTCACTGCGGATTTTTTTTCCTTCTTTGGTACATTTCCTTTACCAAGGCATGTTCGATTAATTCTTGCAGAATATGTAATTTCTAAGTGTAGAACATATTCAGTTGCTAGAAACAACATTAGAAAGTAAAACAGGTTAGTGTTCACACTTTTTCAAGAGGGAAGATTTTGCTAGCTTAAATGTTTTTGCAGTTATAAACCTTTCAGTGTCTTCCATTATCTTTGTTGTTATTGTTTTTAAGGCTGTGCAGCAAGTATGTCATGACAAACACACTTAAGGTTATAGTCTTGAACACTGTTGTTTATAGAGTTTCTGTTCAGTGAGGAGGATTGCATCTGAGAAGCAAAAATGGTAAATTTGAGAAGTTTTTTTTTTTTGTGGAACATTGCAAAATAAACATAAAACTAGCCAAAAGGCATGTTTGGAAAGATTCAGTGTTGTTTTTTTTTTTGAATGCTACTTAACACAACTTGTATTTTACAACTGCATAATCCATCAAGCAAAAGTAATTTGCTCTTGTATTTTTAATAGATCTATGAAAGAACCCCCCCAAAAAACAATAGAAATAAATAAATAAAAAGTTTTTGTATTAGAGCTAAACTATCATCTGTGTCCGCAGTTTTATTAGAACTTTATTTTCCAGACATTTATGATATAAATTAATGACAGGGTAAAACCTTGAAGGAGTGGCATCTTGGTTTTTTTTTGTATAATTAAGGTCAATCAGTTAATTTCTGGTTGATTAATGCCTTTTTTTTTCTGTAATATTTCAAACAATAGCAAATTAAATACTTGTCTTATTTCAGTCAGGCAAGTTCTAAAATATTATAAAATGTACCATTTTACTGGCGAATGGGGCTGTTGCGTGACAGCTCAAGTATCTTGCTACAGCTGTGAGCTTAAACCTTGCTGTAGAGTGGCTTTGAAACCGAATTTAACAGACCTGTTTTGGGGCAAGAAAAAAGGAGGGAAAAGAATAAAAAGGTACTAAATGTATTGCCTATACGTTCCTACATAGATAATTCTTTTATGCTGCTAGCTTTATATTTTAGTGTGTGACAACCTTGACAAGCCAGGGACTGCCTCCTGAACTCTGTCTTCTCTAGGACGTGAACCTATCATTAAATAAGAGTTCCTGATAGAACTGCAAATCCCATGTGACAATGGACCTCTTTTCAAGGTAACTTTTTTTAACTGATTTAAATTTACTTCTGGCTGACGTATGTGTTACTTAAGCTTATCTACCAAGAACTTCTTCTCTCCAGGAAGAAAATCACTTTAGGTTTATTCTGTCACTTATTTTTCAAGACAGATTCAAAGACTGTCCCAGAAAGTCACAGTATTGCATTGCTTGAAATTAGCAATTTAAAATAGTTCTACAGGTAGTAGTATTTTCCCTAATCCACGTAGGTAATTCATCCTTTCATCACTGAAATGTATTATTTTCAGAGCAAGGTAGTCACACGGTGTATCAGATTAGCTCCTAAAATGGCCACCAAAAAGATAGTTAGGAGATGGCAGAAACAGAGCAGGTATATATAAAATTTCTTCCTAGTATTTTGTTAGCCTTCAATTAATTGCATGTTGATGTTGTTTTTTTCATTATGTATGAACTCCAAATTGATTTATTCTCCATGATTTACACTATCTGCATCTTAGAAACTGCAAATTCTATCTATGTATAATATCCCATAATGAGGAGTTGTACAAATCTGTTATCAGTTATAGTATGAAGAGTCTTTATTGTGCGTTTTTTTCCACAAGATTTTGATTATTAAGATTTACTATATTTTTAGGACAATGGGGGGGGAGTAGGGGCACAGCCTTAATAAAAAAGCCTTCCACCTTTTTATTCTTTCCTTAAAAGAGAAAGTACACAAGCAACTTTCTTCATGATACATGCTTCTGTGCAGAACACTTCTCTTCAAGACTGAAGTCCACTTAGTAGTTCTTATCACGCAAGTCATCACAGAGGAAGCTGTACAATTTTTAAAATCTTCATTAGTCTTCTTTAAACTATCTTCCAGGTATGCTTTTTACTTTTCAATAAAGGCCAGAATTATTCATTCTTTTCAAATGAAAGTAAATGAAAGTTTCACACAGTGGCATAAAGATATTCTTACTATTATTCCATATTTTCTAATATATTTGGGTTGTTGTTGTACCAACATTTTCCTTTTTAAAAATTCAAAAGCATATTTTCCTCCTAAATGTTAATGGAAAGTTGGAATCCATTGTTTTATATAGGAAATTCAAATTATTTTCTTCATGTGCATCTCATAACTCTTACCTACATGTAATGTCATCTAGAATTTATTACCCAGTCACAAGGTTCCTAGCAGTGTCTACTTGGGTGACTGCACATTCAACATGAATCATTGGTTTTGATAGATACGAGTAGAAAAGGTAGAAGCCAACATGTCCACTGGAGTCTGAAAAAGTAATCTGAAAAACTACAGGAAAGAAATAAGCCTTAAACTTCAGCACAAAAATGCTGAAGTTGGCACAATTTTTTTTGCACTTCTTTTTAGGTATTCAATTTACATTAGATGCAGTTACCATTCCTACAGCGCCACAACTGTATTCTCTGTTCTAGAGATGATGCCTAGGCATGAAATTAAATATAATTCCTGTAAAATTGTGTCTAGAAGAAACTGTACTCCTTGCAGCCAAATCACAGAATTGTAGGGGCTGGAAAGGACCTCTGCAGATCACCTAGTTCAAACCCCTGTTGAACCAAGTTCACCAGAGCATTTTATACTGAAAAGCATCCAGGCAGGTTTTGAATATGTCCAGAGAAAAGACTCCACAACTTCTCTGTGTTGCCTGTTTTGATGCTCTGTCACCTTCAAAGTAAAGAAGCTTTTTTTTCTCCTGGGATGCTTACCATCTGGCCCAAGTGCATATTCAGCCTCATGTGGGGTATTGGACTTGGTCTTCTCTTACAACAGGAGTGATTTTTCTCCCCAGACCCCTGCTTAGGAGTTCAGGGACTTGGGAGGTGTGGGAGGCCTAACTGGTAATGAAGACTGAGACAAAGAACTCATTAAGTACCTCAGCCTTCCACATGTTTGAGGAAATCAGCTCTTATACTTTTTTTTTTTTTTTTTTTTTTTCTCCTCAGTCTGACCAACAGGTCTTTGCTCACCCATTCTGGTTTCCTGCCTCATCTAATTTTTTATTCTGGAAGATGGTGAGCTCTTATGCTCTCAGAAAGGCATACTTGAAATGCTTCTAGCTTTGTTCTGTTCCTTCGTCCATAAAGACAGTTTCCCAGGGGTCTCATCCAAGAATCACTTATACCCAAACTTTGCTCTCTCAAAGTTCAGGGTCCTGACTCCATTTTATAAATCAGTCTCTGAGCATTATAAGGTAATTTCTGATATTCTGATTCTGATGTTCTATATTTTTTGTGGAATTTGTATTGACAGCAAGTTAGGCCTATCTCTTCCTGATGTTTCTCTAATATGGCATACGCTAAAGGTGTAGTAATACTTCTCAGGATTTAAGTCCTCTGACACTGAAATTACGGAATAATTTTGTTTTTCTGTTTAATAATCCTGTTTCCTTGACTAAACTATCATTCTTTTGAGGAAAGGCTGAGCAAACTGGGTCTGTTCAGCCTTGAGAAAAGAATACTGAGATCTTTTTAATGTTTATAAATACCTTAAGTGTGGGAGGCAAAGGGATATGGCCAATCTCTTTTCAGAGGATGAGGACTGGACAAGGGGAAACAGCCATAAACTTGAGCATAAGATGTTCCACACAAATATGCAAAAGAAGTTCTTTATGGTGAGGGTGACGGAGCACTGGGACAGGCTGTCCAAGTAGCTTGTGGATTCTCCTTCTCTGGAGACATTAAAGACCCTCCTGGATGCCCACCTGTGCAGTCTGCTGTAGGGACCCTGCTTTGGCAGGGGGGTTGGACTTAATGATCTCTGGAGGTCCCTTCCAGCTCCTACAATTCTGTGATTCTGCTAAATCATGTTCCTGAGCACCACATCCGAATGGTTCTTAAACACATTCAGGAAAGGTGACTCAACCGTCTATCTGGGCAGCCTATTCCAGTGCTCAATGACCCTTTCTGTAAAGAAGTGTTTGCTGATATCCAACCTAAACTTAGCCTGGTGCAACTTCAGGCCATTTACCCTCATCCTGTCACCTGTCACAAGTGAGAAGAGACCAATCCCACTCTTGCTGTAAGCACCTTTCAGGTTTTGGAAAAGAGCAACCAAGTCTCCCCTCAGCCTCCTCTTCCCCAGACTAAACAGCCCTAGATCCTTCAGTCACTCCTCGTTGGGCATGTTTTCACAAGCCTTGTTGCCCTACTTTGGACCTGTTCCAGCACCTCAATGTCCTTTCTGGTTTGAGGTGCCCAAAACTGAAAACAACACTCAAAGTGAGGCCTCACCAATGCCGAGTACAGGGGCAGGATTACTTTCCTAGTCCTGCTCACCACACCATTCCTGATACAAGCCAGGATGCCAATGACTTTCTTGGCCAACTGAGCACACAGCTGGCTCATGTTCAGCTGACTATCCGTTAGTACACCGAGGTCCCTTTCCATCAGGTAGCTTTCCAGATGGAAAGGGACCTTAATGTACTGATGGACAGTTGGCTGAATAAGAGCCAGAAGCGCCCAGGTGGCCAATATCTCCTACAGTGAACTATAAAGCTCAAAAAGTTGGGACACAAACATTACACAGGAATTAAGGTTGAAGCTTTTCAGAACCTACTGAATTTACATTTTGATCAATATGAGGAATTTCTAACTGAATGTCTCCTCTAACCCTAACCCTATTTCTCAGAGGCTAGGCAGACTACCTCTGCTATACTCACCACATTTTAAGAAGTGCCTAAAAAAACCCCAAAAAACAGGTCAGGAAACTTCTTTTTTCCACCTTTTAATTATCATGCTGGAACACATATGGGAAACAGTAGTAATCAATAAGAATTCAATGACAGAAGCCAGATTAACCATGCTTGCATTCTTCGTTCTTCAGGAGACAAAAAGGACAGATCAGAAATATATCTTCCTTCAAAGCTTCTTGTAGCCAGAGTGTTTAATTAAGGCCTTACATAAGGATAAAGAAATATAAACAGATAAGTAATAGCTACATATGCAAAATGACATAAAAAGGTTTTTCAGCTTGTAGGAAAGATCTAGAGGTTAAACTCTCATGGTGTCAATGGTTTACGGGCTGGTTTGGCCCGGTTCCATGATGAGCAGGTTGGCCATGAGCCAGCAGTGTGCCCTTGTGGCCAAGAGGGCTAATGGCATCCTGGGATGCATTAATAAAAAGAGCGTGGCCAGCAGGTCAAGGGAGGTGATCCTCTCCCTCTACTCTGCCCTGGTAAGGCCTCATCTGGAGTACTGCATCCAGTTCTGGGCTCCCCAGGACAAAAAAGACAGGGATCTCTTGGAAAGAGTCCAGCGGAGGGCCACAAAGATGGTGAAGGGCCTGGAGCATCTCTCCTATGAAGAAAGGCTGAGTGAACTGGGTCTGTTCAGCCTTGAGAAAAGAAGACTGAGAGGGGACCTGATCCAGGTCTACAAATATCTAAGGTGTGGGGGGCAGAATGTCAAGGCCGGACTCTTTTCAGTGATGAGCAGAGACAGGACAAGGGGAAACGGCCGGAAACAGCAACATAGGAAGTTCCGCACAAATGTGCGCAAGAACTTCTTTATGGTGAGGGTGACAGAGCACTGGAACAGGCTGCCCAGGGAGGTGGTGGAGTCTCCTTCTCTGGAGATGTTCAAGACCTGCCTGGATGCCTACCTGTGCGACCTGGTGTAGGGAACCTGCTTTGGCAGGGGGGTTGGACTCGATGATCTCTGGAGGCCCCTTCCAACCCCTACAATTCTGTGATTCTGTGATTCTGTGAGTGGGGCAGAGGGATCCACAGATCCACACCTCCAGAAAAAAAGCAAACAGGGGACCCCAAAATAATTAAAACAGCGGCAACAATCTGAGGAGAAACAAACTAATTTACTAAATATAGTATCGGAATGCAAGATAACATACTATAATACAATATAATCAGAATTGAAGCTAATAAATCAAATATAATGAGAATGTCCAAAAGGTGGATAGGCCTCGCCACAATGCTGAGGTGAGATGCACAGTCCAGTTGAGCAGCGGGGAGACGGGAGCAGCGCCCACGACGAAGGGCAGGTGAGAAAGAGCACATCAGGTGACCTTGCCAGGAGTTAAATTTCCTCTCCCTGAACACAAAGTCTCCTGGGGAACGTAGTTCTTCTTCTCTTCTGGGCAGGTACCCAGGACTCGAGCATTAACAGTTAAAGTCCCAGTGCCCCACATGATGTTATGATGTGGAATACCGAAAACCAAAAATCACAAAACCATGACACATGGATTAATTTAAAGTGAAAAATCTCATAATTGCGATTGTCCTGAAATTGTCTTCAACACAGCAGTGAGAAGGATTGTCGTCCTGAGATCAGTTGATGCTATCAAACTTTTAGGGTAGAGCTGATCTCCAGTGTGTCTTAGATCAGCTGGAAACTGTTTTGTCTTATGCTACTTGCCTGACATTCCTAAAGGTACTGGATGGGATTAGCAAGAGCACAGTGCACTCTAACTAAACCCTCTTCTACTCATTTTTTCATTGTTTACTAGTATGGGTGTGACTACAGTCACCTACTCTAATTTTGGGATATGACCAGATAATTTCAATAGTTTAGCACACATAATTTTGAAACATATAACTATCTGTGATATACCAAATGCATGAGCTGAATGAATCCAAAATGATTATTCAATATGTGACCACAATAACAAAAATCTGTTGTAGAAAAGTGTTTTCAGTCACATAGAATTACAGAATCTGAGTGGTTGGAAGGAGCCTCGGGAGATCATTTTGTCCAACCTCGTAGCTAAACAAGGCTCCCTAGAGTCTGTTACACAGGAAAGTGTCCAGACAGGTTCTGAGTATCTCCAGAGAGTGAGTCTCCTCTGGGGAGCCTGGTCCAATGCTCAGGAACACTCAAGGAAGTTTTTCCTCATGTTTATGTGAAACTTTTCTATTTTTTATTCCAAACTTTTCAGTTTGTGCATGTTCACAATCACCCCTTACTCGTGTCATCTTTTTTTGATGGTACACAAAATTATTGTCAGGGGTGAAGTACAGGAAGAGTAAAGTTTCATCAGCCTCTGATGAATACCTTGACACCTCACTGATAATTGCAGTCACTACCATCAAGCCCATGTATTAGTTTTACAAAAACAATGTCAAATATCCCATTAGTTTTATGTTTTGGTTCCTTTCTTTTATTTTTTTGTGCGTTTTTTTTTTTTTTTTTTTTTTTTTGTTTGTTTAATGTTTTAAGATTTTTTTTAACTTTTTTTTATTAACAATATTGTATATTTTGCTAGGGCTGCTCAGACAATAAAGCCTCTTGCTTTATTGTGTTGGCCTATAACATCAGATGTGGATATTGGTGCTATGGCAGTAGCTGAACCTTGCTACCAATATTGTTACTTTCTTTTTTTTTTTTTTTCCTGTGTGGCAGATGTCAGCAGAGGGGCACTATGACAAAATGGCAGCTGACGTGGAAGTGCACATGAACCAGAGTTATGCCACTGAATTCCTCCATGAAGAAAAAATTGCACCAACTTCACCAAACATTCATCAGAGCTTGTTGAATGTTTATGGAGATCAAACAGTGAATGTGAGTGATGTGTGGAAAATCAAACCCTATAGCCTGTAAGGATATAGAGAAGGTATGTTTTATTGGCAATTGCACAAAAGCCCTGGTGCAAGGCGGATAATTCCTCCAAGCTTGCACACCATCTAGAAAAATCGTGCTACAGATATAGGCCAAACTAATACATGCTCAATAGTTTCCTGGAATTCGGATAGATATTCATTATACCCCAAAGCATGCAGACCCTCCCCTACTGCGTGTGTGTAGTGGGTCATGGATTGAAGAATTTGTTGTCTTTTTCGTGAAGGCTTCTGACCTTTCTTGCCATAACTCCTGACAGAGAAGGGGGGCATCCCCCAAACTAGTTATGTCTTACTCTATGGACATCTAATCACTTCCCTGCCAGATGTCTCAAACCTTATCAGCATGGCCTTCATTGCCCTAACTATCCCAGACCCTGTGCTGCTATCCCCCTTTCTCTAATGAGCTCCACATTCCTGCTTCTATAAACTATTCCTAACTATCCCCTTTTATCCCCCCCCTCTATTCTCAGTTACTGTGAAACCTTTTTTTTGCCTTTTACTTTTTCTTACGGGGTCCCTTTTCCACCTTTCAGTGAGCACAGTGAGGTAGCTGGTTCAGAAAAGTCTGAAAACACATTCAGGGGGTAAGATGAGAAGAAAACAAGTAGCTTAAAACAAACTCAATTATTTCAAATTGATAATTACACTTAATCTGTTGCAATCAAGGTGGAAATAGAGGAACTCAGAAGAGGTATGAACTATGTACTTATCCTTGCACTCTGCTGTTAATCTCTCAAATCTGCTAAGGACTCTGGTAAAACAAATAGTATTTCCCACTTGATATTTACAACAGTCCTTACGTTAAGATGATAAAGATGGTCTACTTAGATTTCAGCTGCACGGGAATGCATGCAATGTACTTATTCATTCTATAGCAAAGTTAGTAGATTTTCTTTTCCATCAAAGGAATATTATTTTCAAATATTAAAAACAGGTACAAAAGCAAGACTACTTTTTCTTATGAACTGTGTGAGACACCTGTAGTGTGTTGGGTTACTTTTTTTTTTTTTCTAAAACTTTTAGTCATAGTAGTGACTTTAGAGCATGGTAGTATTTTTACTGCATGAAACTAAATGTGTGAGTTAATATCCTGAGGCACAAGATGAGAAAATGCAGAATTTTTTTAGAAAGATAGGAGTCTGCAGGGGTAGTACTGGAAGACAATGTGAAATAGAAAAAAAAAAAACACAATCCAGTGCAATTTCTTCTTTACTGATTTTGAGAGTAGCCCAAAGAGTAAATCATACTAGATATTGTCCTAGAAGGAGCTAAACAGAGTAGTGCAAAACAGAATCAAGAAGTAAACTAATTAATTAATAGTGCATAGCTCAGTTTTTACAGTATGCCTCATGGACTCATTTCCTGGCTATCTCTACATTAGAAATAATCTGAAGTGACAAAGGGAAAAACAGAAAATACTATATAAACAATAGAAGGACAAAAAAATGCAAAAAATATCTAATCTAAATGAGAATGATATAGTCCTCAGTGTGATGAAAACCAGAATGTGGTGTAGAAGAAAGTGTGACAAAGAGAAGACTAGACTGGAAATGGAAGACATACTGTAGCTTAAAGCATGACAGTGTATTAACGATATTGTATCTGATGTAAATGGGAAAAATACTTCACATGGAACAGTTGGTTGAAACAGCAGAGACAGCAGGATAGGGGATGGGTGCTAGATTACTGGTTGGAGTGGGAGTAAGGATTCCATTTAAACAAGAGACACTGGCTTCAGCGGAAAAGTTCCTGAGACCAAATTATCATGGAAATCAGTATATCCACTTTGTGGCACAAGAATAAGTTCATTTCCTTTGCTCCAATCTTTACTTGAGTCACCTCAAGTCAAACCTGTTTCCTGAATGACTAAATGCTCATATTGATCCTTTCCCTTTGGCTCCACTTCCCTTTCCCTCTTTCATATAATCTCTAAGAAAATTAATATCTAGTGTTAAACACTGATGAATTAAACACACACAATTAATTTGATGCAATTTAAATGAGACAGCAAGCTACATTTAAGTTATCAGTTTCCTAATTAAAATTTTAAATCATGATGATTCTTCTGTCCTTTATTAATGCTAAAATTGTAATAATGAGTGATCAGAGTTTTCAGAATTAGAAAATTAAGGAGATTTCACTTTCAAGAGAATGAATTTATTAATGCTTGAGAGTCTGCTTGAGAGTTCAAAGGCAGAAGAATTAATCTATGTCTAGGTAAATCACTAGAAAATGCAGATAGATTTTGGAAAATTCACTGTTGGATTGATCGAAAAATATTTTCATATATGCAAGCAATTTTGGTTTATTCCTTTTAAGTATTTCTCACATGAATATAAGATCAAAGTGTATATGGATAAGGTATTCACATTCCTGAGTGATCTTTGTTTTTCAGATTTTTTGTAGAAAAAATTTTTAAAAATTCAGACTTCCTTTACACATTTGAAAAAAAAAAAAAATTTATTTTCTGTTCAAATAAATAAAAAAACTGCATTATAAAATAGAGCAAATATAAAATATGAATGTTTTGCTGCCTCTTTCAAAGTATCCATTTCTGAATGCCTTACACTTTAACATTGCAGACAAAATATAATGCTTTTCTTTTTTTAATTCTAGTGTAAACTTGAGTTACATCTTTCCTTAATAATTAAAAAGTAAGAAAAGTTTTCATAACTGATTGTGAAGTTAAAGATTTTTGTGTCTTTCGTGTTTTAATCTATCAATCAGTGACATAAAATTTAATGCAAGACAAGAGATTTCTTATAAAATATTGGCAAAATTATTTATTTTTTTAAGGAGAAATCATAGATACATGTAAATAAATATGCTTTGAAATATATGAAATATATTAGTCTTGCAAAAATAATAATAAAAAGCTAGATAGTAGAAAACTAAGCATCATCTGGATTCAGTTAAGGATAACAAAATATAGTACGAGAATGTTAATAGATCAAATTCTTCTGGTAAAATATAGAAATAGTTTATCTATAAATTAGACCTCTCTGATCATTCAAAAATATTGGCCATAGGATACACTATGTATAAATTGAGTAAAGAAATGAACATCCAGTGAATAAATCATGGTAATATTACTCAGAATAGTATGCTGAATAGTATCAGAGTTAAAATACAAATATATTTCTAATATACACAGATGTCTCTGATATTTCTAGTGTTTTGTGAGTGTCCTTAACTGAAGCGGACCAACAGCTCAAGCAAGAGCAGTAGGCACATATCAGAGAGTAATACTTACATCTCAGTATCAGTAGTGTTTGAAGAAAATCTCACAGGTGATTTCTGAAGCTGATTAGTTTCATTAGCTTGTTTAGGGTACTAGTGGACTGAGAAAATTGTGAAGTTCCCCTATTTTATTTCATTGCAACATCCAGCCATATTGGCCTAGCTGTCCTGCTCCTATTTATAGGAGGGAGAGGATATTCTTTATATGTTTGTGTATACCTTATGTGAGATTAAAAAACAACAATTCAACTCAGTCAAGAGTAGGAAACATCTAAATCAACCAAAGCAGATTGATATGGCCTCATGAAGGTAAATTAAAACATGCAATTACATATGTGTGTGTGTGTGTGTGTACCTGTGAATGTATGTATTCGTGAATGTGTGTGCAAAGAATATGTAATATCCTATTATATTTTTTTTAGTATTTAAGAATTTTTTCTTGGTCTAAAGAGAATGTAGCTTAGAAAGTGACTGTATGGACAGATTATTCCTTAAGAGGATTTCTCATGTGAGTGAACCACTTAACAGAAATACAAGATTTGACTGACAAAAGCATAGTGTCATAGAATCAAGATTGGAAAAGACCTCCAAGATCATCTAGCTCAACCTTCCACCTACCACCAACATTACACCACAAAACCATGTCCCTTAGTACCACGTCTAAACATTTCTTCGACACCTTCAGAGACAGTGGCTCAACCACATCCCTGGGCAACGCATTCCATCACCTGACCTCTCTTTTGAAGAAGAATTTTTTTCTAACATCCCACCTCAACCTCCCCTGATGCAACTGGAGGCCATTTCCTCTAGTCCTATCCCTGGTTATGTGAGAGAAGAGGCTGAGCCCCACCTCAGATGTAGAGTATCTTTATTTTTAGATAGATGCTGGCACATAGTCTTATAGCTATTTAGAATTCATCTTTTCAAAGCTTTTACTGTGTCTGGATCTCAAACAATTACATAAAAGACCTTCACAAACATTTGTTATCATATAATGCTTTTCTGTAAGCAAGTTTATTCATGAGAGAAAAAAAAAAAAAAGGAGAATTAGATATTTAATTAATTCCATTAATTATCTTTTGTCTTCCTTCAGACTTACACTGTGAAATTTGAACTGATCTACTCAACAACTCTCCCAGACATCCTTACCATAAAGTTATGCTCCATATTGCACCTTAAGAGACAAGGCAATAGCACTGTAATTCTTCATTTGAATTTCACCTCAATTCTAATCCCAGACTGAATTTAAAATAAATAAATAAATTGCTAAATGAGATAGACCATTTGGTGGTGTTATACATTTTCTGAACCTCATTCTAGGTAATTGACACCAGTGTAAAGTTCATGATTGTATTTAATAGGCATAGTAACAAGAGGAAATAAATGATCAAAATATGATGCTTTGAAACAAACACAGTATCTTGAGAATTAATTCTTTAAAAGAATGCAGTCATTAAGTTCAGTGGAAAATGGTGTAGTGTAGTTCAAAAGATGTCACAGTTTTGTTTGTTTACATCTTCCTACACTAATCTTCTGTTTTGAAAATGCAATTTTTCTCTTATATTCTGGGCCTTCTTTTCAGAGATATTTTTCAACTCTTTCCACCACCCTTCTGTCCTCCCCCACAAGAGTTGTTGTACGTGATTTATCTTAAGAAAGAGAACATTCATGTTCCATGTACCTATACAGATTAATCAGTTAGGGTGACAGTTCTACTGGAAATCAATACAGAGAAAACAGGAAAAAAAAATCAAAAATTGTCAAGTAAGTAGTTTGTGAGGGCAGAAACTTCAGAAAATAATAGCCAAATATATGTGTTCCTGCCTATATGAGTGAATGACAGCATGATCAATTTCAGGTATATCTTATATACATTTTTTTTTTTTTTAACTAGTCAGTAATTTTCTCCCATTCTGTCCTCTACATGTTCTTATACTTTCAGTCAAATAATGATAAGTAAGAATCATAGGTAGAATTATGAATTAGGAACCTGTGCTGCCTTTTCAGCTCTTGATAGTAGAATCACAGAATCATAGAGTGGCTTGGGTTGAAAAGGACCACAAAGATCATCTAGTTTCAACCCCTCTGCTATGTGCAGGTTTGCCAACTGCCTCCAGGAATGGGGTATCCACAACCTCCTTGGGCAACCTGTTCCGGTGTGTCACCACCCTCTGGGTGAAAAACTTCCTCCTAAACCTCCCCTGTCTCAGTTTTAAACCATTCCCCCTTGTCCTATCACTACTCACCCTCATAAATAATGCATTTCTTTGATTTTTTTGAACAGACAATCAAAACAGTTTCTTTTCTTTCTTTTTTTTTTCAAATGTGTAAAGGGCTTTATTTAAAAAAATATATATGTATCTGTTGATGTTTTCTTGAATTTTCAGTAAAAGAATTGAAGTGTTCTTCTTACGCAGTGACTAGTACATTTAACTTCCAGTGTAATGAAAGACTCTTGGCTCCCCTATATTTTCACTCTGCCCTTCAGCCCTTCCAGAAGAGAGTAACTCTGATAAATAAATAAATAAATAAATAAATAAATAAATAAAATTATTCACAAGCTTTTAAAGATTTTTTTCCATGGATACAAATAATTCTGTATACAAAGTCTTAGGTTTTTAGTTTTTGTTTGTTTGCTTTTTAATCTCTGTTCAATACAACACTGTTATGTGTAATTTCATTCTTTTCCTTCTAAATTATCATCCTCTTAGCCAAATAAATCCAGCTTCTATCAATCAACATAGTAGCTTGGGATCCATATATGTTTTATATTATTTCATAGAATCACAGAATAGATTAAGTTGGAAGGGATCTCTAAAGGTCACTGTCAATCAGACACCTGCTCAAACAGGACCACCTAAGGCAATTTGCCCAGGATCATATCCTGACAGCTTTTGAATATTTCCAAGGAGGGAGACTCCATAATATCTTTGAGCAATTTATTCCAGTGCTCGATCATTTGCATAGTAAATAAGTGTTTCCTGCTGTTTAGACAGAACAAGAGGTTTCAGTTTTTGTCAAGAACATGGATCCATTTTCTGTGCACCCTTCTTTCAAGTATTTATAGTCACAGATAAGATCCCCCAAGTCTCCTTTTTCCAATATGACCAGCCTCTTGAACATCTTGGTGGTCCTACATTGGACTTTCTCTAATCCTTGTTATTAGCAGTTATATTCCTACATATTTATTACGAACACGTAAATGTTTTTAGTGCGTGCAGTTCATCAGTCACTCTATATTAATGCACATGCCATTTTCTGTATATTATCCTGTACATAGAAACTCTTAATTGCTGAAAATCTGCTGAAACGCTATATTGTTGAATACCTGTCAGTGTAGAGCTTCCTTTTACAGTAAACTGTCCTCTGGTTTATCTTGATATGTCTAGTCACACTTTTGCTGTCTCTTCCTTGCCTTTTAATAAACTGAATCTGTACATTCTGAAGGGAAGAGGAGACAAGAAGAGGCTGAGACGAAAGGAGGGAGAAGAGGAGGAGAGAAGGACTGAATTTTCCTTCTTTTAAAAGAACTTTCCTTTTTCTCAGGAATGAGCAACACTTTAGAAATAGACAGTGTCATAAGCCTTATGATAACTTGATGTTAATATAAATACCTTCATATTGAGGTTGAAGTCAAGATCTAATATACTGGGATGTGAAATTTAGTAAGGATACTGAAGTTAATGAAGGAGAAGAAAAATGGGACTTGTCTCATTTTCAGCATATCTCAAAATTAATTTTCTCTTCTTGACAAATACACAAGAAAAGGTAGTCAAAATCAGTGGTTCCTGGTTTTTAGGACACTATGTCATCTGATGTGTACCAAGGATTAAATCTACTGTCACAAATGTTAAACAGATTTTGTAATTAACTTCACAACATCTGATCTTTATTGAGCTGCACTGTAACTTATATAGTTCTCAGAAATTCTGACAATATTTTATAATTTTTATTCTATCACATTGTTTTATAAAAAGATGCAGAGTAACATTTCAGCTATATATATACTAAAGATGAATACTCTAAAATATTTCATTTTATACTTTTTTTTTTCTCACCAATTATTCTACAATCTATTGTGTGCTATTTTTCTTACTTTCTTTTTTGACAGTTTCTGATATAGCTCCAAAGAAAAACGGCAAGACTGAGATTGAAAAATTTCTGTTATTATACTGGGTAACATTTTTATTCAAGCAGAAAAACACAAAGGCAAAAGTGTGCTTTAAATGTCAACCTGAAATAAAGTAAGTTTGTTCTGCATGCATATCTGCCTCAATAAAAGTAGAACAGAAAGAGGAAATTTCAACAAAACATAATTTTTTTATTAAAGAAATTATGTTTATATTGATTTTATGTGAATTAGTAATCAAAATATAGAACATATAACTAATATAACACAATACAAGTAGATATATTCTTCATTGATTATATTATTGTATTTTATACATTAATTAAATATTATGAACATACAGCATTATAGCATTTTGTCTATTTCATATAGTTATGAAATAAACAAACAAAAAGATACTTGATTATCTATACTAAAAGATACTTGATTGCAAGTATTATAGATACAAGAAAGTTTTCAATAAACAGTTTTTCACTGTCTGTAGAAAAATACAAATTCCAGTTCAGAATTTGCTTAAAATGTGTAACAAAGCCTTCAGTTGCAAAATGCTCCAGTTTGTGAAATGAATCACTGGGCTACTAAAACATAACAAAAACTCAGAAGAAGCATCCCCTATAGACACTTCTGAAATGATAGTAAACTGTATTGCCTCTGGACATCACTGCCTCTAATATAGTGAGGGCACACCAAACTGGTTTCAGGCACTTTATACTGTAAATGCATGGTTCATAATTTTGTAATACAGTTAGAAAAATTCTATTCTACTGCAACTGGTAACACTCAAGAGAGAAAAAAAAAATATTTATCTGAAAGAAAAATGAGAATTTGATTAGGTTAAATGATATAATGTTGACATTGAAAAAAAAATGTACAAACCAATCCAAGTTAAAAACAAACAAACAAAAATCCACAGTATCTGCTAGTCATTATTTATTAATTATCAAAACTATCTGATATTCAAAGAGTGAAAATGAAAAGGGACAAAAAAAAAAAAATAAATTACCTTTCTCAAATCTGTATCCTGTGTTTCCAGCAAGTAAGTTTAAAATTTTAATACAAAAAGACAGAGGAGTAGTACAGAATTATATGCAGGATGTAAGTCTGAGTTCTTTTCAATCTGAGGAACAGAACAAACTCAGTTATCTTATTTGAGGGCTAAAACTGCAAATATTCTCTTCAAGTAGGCAATACTTTCACTTTTTTTTTACCTAGCTTTTGTAAGTATGTGTCTATGTCTGTGTTTATGTTTGTGTTGTGCCTTTTTTCTTTTCTTTTTTTTCTTTTTCTTTCTGTTTTCCTGTCTTCTATTTATTTGTTTGTTAATTTCAGTTTTTGTTTGTTTGTTTGTTTGTTTTGGAATTTGTTGGTCTTCAAGCATTGTTCAGTGTACTCAGAATATCTGCTTTTTCCCCTTCCCCATTATTTTCTTTTTCTTCCTTTCTCTCTCTTTTTTTTTTTTTTTTTTTTTTTTTTTTTTTTTAAAGTAGGTAAGTAAGTAAGTAAGTAGAAGAGATTCTTCCATTCAGTCCTATTTTCAGTGGGAACGTTGCTGGAAAACTCCCTTGGATGTCAATACTTAAGTTTTCACTTCAGTCTTAAATACTAAAGCTGGTTTTTGTGTACTACTATGATTCTGTTATACTGTGTAAATGTGACCACAAACCACTCCATTTTTTTATATTTTTTTTTTACCTGTGAAATATTTGTCTAATTCACATTTCTCTCAACTTATCTGCTTGAGATGTTGCTTCCTAAGCATTCCTTATTCTGGCCTGACCACCACCATTATGACTTGACCTGGAATTTCTTTGAGTATTTGTGAACTGAGACTGTACTCTGCAAACAGTCTTAACTGACTGAGGAAGAAGCCCCTAATCTTCCAGTGCTACCAGTTATGCAGTATTCTACCCAATACTCACCAAAAAGTATAGATAGAAACGCTAACTAGATTTTCAGACCTGTACACCAATTCTGTTAACTCCCATGGCATGTATAGCATCTTTAGAACTTGACAACAGAACTGATCCTCAGAATTAAGCCATCATAATATGGTTCAGCACTTATGCATGATTTCTTCAAACCTTCATTGGTGAAAGCAAAGCAAACCTCTGTAAGCCCTCTTCACTTTCTGTTCCAGCACTACAGTGTGCCATAAGCAATATGTCACATGGGTAAGAGGAATTATGCCATTAGGTGGCACTCTGAAAAAATTATGTTTTTAATTGTAGCTCCTGTCTGTCCCACCAGCTTCTTACATGCTGATAACTGCTTTGTGAGAAGTGTCAGATTCCACTGAATGGGGAGCTGTTTCCACTGTGCCTGGATATTGAGCAGGTAAAAAGCTAGAAGTAGATGCTTCAAAGAGATTCTGACGTAGAAAGGAAGCATCCGTTTCTAAGTAGTTCCTTCTGTGGTCATCTAATGGAAGTGTCAAGACATTGGACCCATTCTGTCAGAGGCAAGGGAACATTGTCTCTTTTTCTGAATGGTAGGAAGAAGCAAGGGAACAGCACCATGTGCAAGTACATCTCATAACAAAACCACAGTCAAAACCACAGACGAAACATCAACCAATTGAGAAGTTGATGCATTTGGAAAAGACAAAGATGTACTCCAGAGAAAATGTGTTGTCCTGTCCCTTTCAGTGGGTTTCGAGGGAGGAGAATTGTTTTCAGTATCAAGCTGGAGTTATTTGCTCACTGGCCAAATCTTCAGCCAAATAAGACTTGTCAATAGTTTACAGGCTGGTTTGGCCTGGTTCCATGACTAATAGGGGTGGAAGATGCATGGATCCATACCCCACAGAATGGGGAAGGGGATAAAAGGGAAAGGTAGGACAATGGGCCTGAAAACAAAACAGAAGTGATCTGAGGAGGAAAGCGAGGAAAGCTAATATGTAATCACACAGACACAGAATCACACAGAATCACCCGGGTTGGAAGGGACCCCAAGGATCATGTAGTTCCAACCCCCCTGCCTAGCAGGGCCTCCAAACATACACATTCAGATCAGGTTGCCCAGGACCCCGTCCAACCTGGCCTTAAACACGTCCAAGGACGGGGCATCCACAACCTTCCTGGGCAGCCCGTTCCAGGGCCTAACCACTCTCCTAGTAAAGAACTTCCCCCTAACATCCAACCTAAATCTTCCCTCCTTCAACTTAAAACCATTTCCCCTAGTCCTGCTGTTATCAGCCCTTTTGAAGAGTTTACTCCCCTCCTGGGTGTAGGTTCCCTTCAGGTATTGATAGGCTGCAATGAGGTCACCCCGCAGCCTTCTCTTCTCCAGGCTGAACAAGCCCAACTCCCTCAGCCTGTCCTCATAGGGGAGGTGCTCCAGCCCCCTGATCATCTTAGTTGCCCTCCTCTGGACCCTTTCCAAAATCTCAATGTCTTTCTTGTACTTGTAATATCGGAATGCAAGATAATACAATATAATACAATATAATTGGAATTGAAGCTAATAAATAAAATAAAATGAGAGAGAGTGTGTCCAAAAACTGAAGGCCTTACTTTAATGCTAAAGGTGAGATAGCTAGGGAGAACACAACTGCAGAGATTATCAGAAAGGGAAAAAAAAAAAGGATGCTTGTGATTTGTGAACAATTTTATCTTTCCCTCTGAATGGAAAATGGAAACAAAAATCCCACTGAGATATGTAATTTTTCTCTTTTGAGATAGGTATACCCAGGAATATCACCAGATCATGCAACTGGAGCATGAACTCTTTAACTCCCAGTGCTCCACATGATGTTATGATGTGCAATGCAATAACAAAAATCATTTAAAAAAATGACAAGACTCCTGAGCACTTCCTTTTGAAGACAAACAAGAAATGTTTTCAAATGTAAAGATGTCCACAAAGTGATGTTGATAGAGTCATGTTGAACTGAGACACAACCTTACCAGTCTCAGAGGAATGTTAGAAACTCACAAAATTGGATGGGTTTGCTGACTGAGTGTAACATGGTCCCTGGGGTGCTTTCCCAGTAATGATGCTCAGAGGTCCCTCAGAGACTCTCTGAGACCAGTGGATTTTCTGGAGTGCCTGACTTTCCAAGAGAAAAAAAAATAAATCTAGATAGACAACAGTGATAACAGCTGGTCCATTAAAACCTTTAATGAGTAATGTATTGTTGCATTGCCTTCTACACTACTAACCCTAACCAGATCAGGGCCAAATAACTGCACGTATACACCAATATGATGAACAGCAAAATGGCGTTTATTACATGTGAAACCTAGTGTATATACCCTATGTGGTTTGTCTGTGCCCCTAAAGCATGTGCCACACATCAATCATAGAGCAGGGGAGGTCTTGACGCCTCACATCCTGATGGGGTGTCTCGCAGTCACCTGCTACATCTCCCCCTCCCCAAGCTCAATAAAGCCTTACCCTTTACATCGCGATCCACCAAGTAATCCTACCCTAACAACCCAATAACCTCACAATCCTTATGTCCTAAATGTGGGTTCTACATAAAGCGATATATTGCATTCTTAGACAATGCTGATTCATTCATCTTAGCATTTGCCATTCGAGTCATTCATCTCAGCATACGCCATGCCTATATATATAATATAACTACAAATATGACTACAAACGCTAAGCATATTAATGTTAGACCTAATACAGCTACAACTGAATACAGCATAAACAACCCCATTGCTTTGGTGGACCATCCAAGAAGCACCTCCCACTAGTGGTGTTCTCCGTCCTTCTTTACTCTCTCCAGGACATGATGTATCTCTCTCATGTCATGGTGAACAGTGATGTTTTTCTGTCCGCTGCCTCTTAGCAGTTGGTACAGGTCATCATGTTGCAAGAACTTCCTTACCAAAGCAAGATTCATTCCAATTGGAGCAGGTGATAGGTCTTCAATCAGCATATAATTAGCCTGCAATAACTGATGTGATGTCACTGGCGCTGAATAATTATAGTCACACCCTATGATACTGGTAAAGTTACAGACAGAGATTAGAGTGATTGCTGATAGCTCTAGTGGCACTATCTATGAGTATGAAATTACAAAGGGTCCTTATACAAACACATACTTTCCCAATATATACCAACACTGTCTCAGGTACCTCATTGGGGTATACCTCAAAATGACAAACGTTTGTTCAGTGTCAAGGCAGATGTCTTGAGCCTTGAGAGCATTGCTCTCACAAACAAATTCTTGTTGCTTGTTCCCCAGGCCTCAATCTGGCTACCTGTCCCTGAAGGGAACCCATTCTGATGCCACAATGTATACTTGGCTTAAGCACAATGTGCATCAGATTCATTATATCATGAGGAAGGAGAGGCCTGGTGCTCTCAGGTCTTCTAATGCATTTAGAGTGAGGAGTGATTTCAATCCTTGTTTCAGGAGGGTGATGCCTTTTGGATCAAGGGGTACCCATTCTGGGCCTCTGCTGTCATTCCCTACTATCACGAAGGTCTCCAGTACTCTTTCTTCCTCAGGCTAGATCTGCTAGATCCCCCAGTCTGCTAGTGCATCTCTCTTAACTCCCAAACGCAAATTTGCCTCTCCCTCTCTTTCGCTATCCTCTTCAGTTGCAACAGGAAGCTGCAGGCTTCACACCCCTCCCTCTCTGCCCATCTCCCTTTGTTCAAGCACTGACTGTTGTAGAGGTTCCTGATTGGTTGCATGCACCCTCAATCTTGTAAAAGGATATGTAGGTCGAGTCAGTGGGTCCAGATACGGTGGCAGGGAGTGGGTCCGGAAACGATCGTCATCTTGTCTTTCTCTGTTGGGTGCAACCAGAGCAGATGGCACTGGCCAGACGCCATCTCCTCCATCAGGCGTGATCAGGGCAAATGGCGCTGGCTGGACACTGTCACCCGAGTGCCTGTAAGTTGCATCGCTTCCCGTTTCCTGTCCTTTCTCTTCTAGCACTTCCCTAACTTTTGACCCATCTGTACCCAGACCTTTCCCACAGTTCCCACCCCCTGGGTTTAACTGCACTCCACCTCCAGACAGGAGGCGAATTTCCCGTCCCTGATCACTTCTTCCCCTGCCCCCACAGGTGGTGTTAGATTACACAGAGAAGGATACAGCGGTTGTCATGGATACAGCGGGGGAGCTTCAGCGACCTCGGATTCCAGCGCTCGGGAGGTGTTGCAAGATAAGGGTGCAGACAGTTGAGTGCCATCTTCTACTTGTTTATCCGAAGCTGGAGCTGAGGGGGGTGCTGAAGGTGTGGACGAGGTGTTAGGCACCATAGTTGGGGACATATTTGCGGTGCTCTCTTTTTCAGGGGACCTGCAAGAAAACACGCTCCCCGCACCATTTCTCCTGGTGTTAGTAGATTCCAACCCCATCATAGCGTGCCGCCTCTGTGGTTTTGCCCTCCTCCCTTGCTGCTTTGAGAGCTCCAAGGATCAGCTCCCAAGCTTTAAGCTCCGCGGCTTTCTGCTCCTCCATCATACGCTATGCAAGAGTGGAGGTAAACGAATCCCATCTAGTGGGGTCTAAAATGTCCTAGGGGGAGGGAAGATTCCACTCCTTTTCCAGGCAAGTAAGTACAGTGGCAATGTCCTTCTTGGAAGGAGTATCCTTGCCGAAATAGTCCTTACAAAATTGAAGGATTACCTTGATAACTTGCTCCATCACCAGCATGACACTGATGTCCCGATCCATGAGCTACCTGCCGCCACCTCACAGGTTATCATCACTCCTGGACTTCTGTGGCAGCTTGCATCAGCTCCTTCTGCAGTGACCTTGATGTCTGTAGGATTGTATCACATTTTCCTGCTCCTCTGCCCTAGGTTATGTGATACTGCAGTTCTTTTCTTTCTTAAATCTGCTATGTCACAAGTGCAATCAGCATTGCTCGTCTCAGCTTCTGCCAGAAATGGGTCCCTACTCAAGCTGACTGGAATCTGTTCTTGTCTGAGATGGAGTAGCTGCTTGTCTCTTTTCAGAAAGATCACCCTTGCAGCCCCCCCCACTATCAAAACCTTCCTACATGTGCCCTACATGACTACAAACATACATGAGTAAGATCACCCTTAAGCCTTCTCTACTCCAGGCTGAACAGTCCCAGCTGTCTCAGCCTAACCTCATGGGAGAGACGCTTCAATCCCTTAGTCATCATGACAGTTACCTGGAGTCCATCCAGTATATACACATTTCTCCTGTGTGGGTAGCCCAGAGCTGGAAACAGTATTCCAACTATGGCTTCACCAATGCTGAGTAGAATGAGAATGATCACCCATCTTAACATGCTGGCAGCACTTTTCCCAATGCAGCTCAGCATACCTTTTATGCACCAGTGATGTGTTTCTGACTCATGGTCAGTTTGGTGTGTAGCATGATCACCAAATCTGTCTACAGAGCTGCTTTCCAGCTGGGCATACCCCAGCATGTCCTGTTGCCTGTGGTTGTTGCTCCATATGTGCAGAAGTTTGCAATTCCCATTGTTAAATTTCACAAGGTTCCCATCAACAGATTCCTGCAGACTGGATGGAAGCACAGCCCTCTGGTCTATCAGTACCACTCCCAGATTCACATCACTGTCATACTCTGCTCCATTATCCAGATAATTAATGATAATGTTGAAAAGATTTTAAACCACTTTTGAAAGCTGTGGTACACTCCTAGGTACTGGCCTTGTACTACAACTGGAACTCTGTGCCACTAACCACTACCCTCTAGATCTGGTTTTCATTCAGTTTTGAATTCACCTCACTATCTACACATTCAGCCCATACAATCAATAACTTGTCTATGAGGATCTTATGGGGGACGATGCCAAAGGCCTTAATAAAAACTAGGTACGCAATATGCAGTGCTCTCCCCTCATCTACAAAGCAGTCATTTTATCATAGAATTTTATCATGTGATCAAACATGAATTCCTCTTTGTGAATTTATGTTCCTCATGCCTGTCATGTTCCTGGAAATGGTTTCCTGGTTTAGCTGCTTCATCACCTTCCCTAGATCAATTTGAGGTTGACTAGCCAATATTTCCCTGGGTCTTCTTTGTCCTTTTTTAATAAATAAATTCAAAAATATCAATGTGTGAATACATATATGTTCATTTTCATGTACATCGATTAATTCTTGGGGTGAGTGGATCCTCGTGTGTTCCTTCCAACTCAGGATACTCTATTATTCTATGATCTGTTAGGAAATGAGAGATTACTGTGATGGGAGTGTTCAGAAGACTAGTTTCAGACTTCAAAGTTGAATTGACTGGATTGACATTCATTAGTAAAACATATTGCACATTTAAGTTCTTAATCGCTATCACCATCACTATCACTATACATACGAAATAATGAATCTTTAAAAAACATGCTGTAAACAAGTTGTGATTTTACGATAACACTGACTGGGCAAAGGCTGTATAGTTACAACTGGCAGAGTTTTTAGTTGCAGATATTTAAATGCTGAATTAAAAGATCTTTGAATACAGAAGTTGAAAATGAAGTAGTCTTCCTTTTTCTCCATCTTTTGTCTTGTCTTTGTGATATACCATCTTTACCGTACCTCTTCAAAAGGAAGGGGAGATTTTAATATCAATCTCCTGAAAAGGAGAAATATACAGATCCTCATTCCTTTTTCTTCTCTCACTGATTTGCTAAGAAATGAAACAAATATTAGATCATGCGCAGGTGAGGATATCACTCATATAACTGTTCTGCTCTTCTGTATTTTTTTATTGTACAAATTTCTTTTTTGTTTTAAGTTCTCATTTTCCTGTGGGTTTAAGTCCATTTTCTGAAGTGTAAAGCTTGTAAAAAATAATAATAATAATAAATAAATAAATAAATAAATCCCAAGGAACATTCTTTTAATAAAAAGAGTATTTTGAACTATACAAAAAGATTTTGTTTATCTGATTTTTGCTTAAAAAAAAATCTGAAAATAGTGAAGGGTGAAAAGTTAACATTGTAATCTCCTGGCTCCTTACTTTGGAAACCGTAGGATCTATTAATGTTCAAATATTAAAAACTGAAAGGAAAACAACAATAGCAACAACAAGACAACATTTTTGAAGATTGAATAGTAACTACTATAAAACTCCATAAATTTACTTTCAGAACCACTAGTTGTTACAATGAGAGAACTATAGAAAAAGCAAGCATATTGATTAAGTCTTTAATTTGCAAAGTAAAATAGTCTGGCATACAATTGATATGTTTTTGTAAACCAATTAGAAACCAGATATTCAGCTGCAATGATAAGTAACTGGTTGAACTGTTTAAAAGCAACATTAGGACTTAGAACAACTATAAGCCTATTCATGTAAATTAGGATTCAAAACAAACAAACAAAAACAACAACAAAAGGCAGTTTAACAGAACACTGTCATACAACAAAAGTTTCTTGCTTTGGAACAGTATTTAAGGAATAAAGAGAAACCATGAAGTAGCATTGATAACATCTCCTCATTCTCTGACAGAATTGCATTGCTAATGTGTTGTTTTGTTGTAAATGAGAATCTAAATCATAATGTAATATATAAACTTTTAACATATATCTGTGACTCTTGTGTGACTTTTTTTTTACTTTTCCATGCCAAGATGATTTATTTGTTTTCTTGTTTTGTTGTTTGTATAATTAAACTGGAATTAATCACTGTTAGAGAACTAAAAAGCAAATGTAGCAAAAAGGATAGCAAAGTAAGTAGCAGTTTAGAGAGTAATCAATGACATCAAGATGTATGGTAATTTTCCTTTCAGTATGCGATATGTCACAGATTTGCGGGTTTGCTAGAACTAAGAGCAAGTTGAATGCTGTGTTAGAAACTAGCAAAAGGTACTGCAGCTGAATGAAATTTTCAGGATATATTAATATGCTTGCAGTCTCTTCTGCTTACAGTGATCTTAAATGAGTAAAACTTGAAAATGGAAGCAAAACTGCCTTTCTCAAACAAATACACAGTTGAGATAGTTTCAATGGATAGCTAATTTTTGCTTTCAAAATATCTAAACTGAGTTTTCTAACACTTTCTATGGCATTGAAAGAAATATGTACTTCTGGGGCCATCTCATTTTACCAAATTTCAACACTTATCTTAAAATAGGTTAATTTGTTCACTGGTGGTTTGTTGACTGAAAAAAAAGAATTGTGGTTGATTAGTTGTGTGCAGGCAGCTGGAACATGGACTTATATTATTTCTACTTTAAAAATCTAATGCATCTTGCAGGATTGTGTAGGAAACACTGACAACTAGACTTTAAGATTATATTTTTCAACAGAATAAAATAGATGTGATATCTTAACACTTTGAATCAGCTTACCAAACTCACATTCAAGCTTAAGTTCAGTGGTGAAATCTAGAATATTAAATCTTAAGGCTTCTTTTCCCCTTTATTGCTTTAAACACCCTTAACTCCATTTGTCTTTACAGTACAAGTATCTTCCCTCTTTTGTTAGAGCTTTCACTTAGAAAACTCATCAAAGAAGGTGAGTTGATAAATAAGGGAATTCAAGAGCAGCTGCATCTTCCAACCTCTCTATTCCAGAGAATGGCTGCTGTATCTATCTGATCCTTGTGCCAAGATTCTGCCTCCTCTCAACCCCTAGAGTAGATCCTCTAACAGGCTGCTACAGCTTGAGGTTTGCTACTGAATGCACACACATCCTGCACACACCACTTTGGACAGATACAGACACTTCCCCAGAAGCCAGCAACAGGTACACGAGCTGTGATCCATGTCCACCTTCCAGCATGGGGCTCCCATTCTTCTCCATCAGTCCTACCCCCTGGTTGATCTGGGGACACACAGTCCTCCTACCCCAAAGGCTTGGGGCTGAAGACCTCCACTTGCTCCATGGTCTCATGCTGAAGTTCCACTGGCTCTAGCTGGTTGATCTTTCTGGAATTGGTCAAGTTCTTTTTTGAAAGCCCAACAATCAGTATGACTGGGGGATTTACTTGTCTTTGTCTACTTGTCATTGAGTCCACACTTGTTTTGTCAAGTCTGTTTCTCTATATATTTTATTTCTGCTTTCCCCCTTTACCACTTAGTTTCCCCACTGACATGATCCCTGAGCAGATGGCATTTTTTGAGTGTATGTTCTCACTCTCCCACATGCCCTCATCAATTAATATGGCTCACCAGGTTTGGTTTCCATCTCTACCTCCCTTGTAACTTGTCAGAAAGATTTGTGTCTCTGTGTATTCTTGATTACAGCTTCCTCCTTTAATTATTTTTCCTTATTGCACTGGAAAAGGTCCTTGACCAGATATCCGTAAAGGAGCAGATGCTGTCTACTTCTGCCGCCCTTGGAGAGATCACTTAACCGTTACCTACAGAGATTTTACTACTGAGTTCACAGTAAAAATAAATTAAAAAAAAGAAAGGGAAAAAAAAAAGCAAGGAAGGAAGCAAAGAAGGAAGGAGGGAGTCAGGAGAGAAGGAAGGAGCAAATGAAGGAAGACTATTTCATCTTATAATCAGGCATGTGTGTGTGGAAAAGTATTGGAAAAGTCTAAAAATTGCCGAAGTAATAGCCAAACAGTAAAAATAACAGGTCTCTCAACTCCTCTCATTCAGATTGTTTGATATGTCTTAGTTCTGCTAATGTTCCATTCACCTGCACAACCTTAAGAAAAGTGCGAATCTTAAAATGTACATAACAAATTAAAAAAAAAGAATGACAAATAAAAGAATTTTAAAAAATATGTTCCACTGAAATATATGTAAGCCTTTGTAAAGCAGAATAAAAAGGCAGAATTTTTAAGATTTTTAAAAGGCAGAATAAAAAGTGTTTTCTTATAATAAAGTCCATCTATGAACAATTTCTATTGTGCTCAGCAATTGATTTTGCAAATATTCCTATGAAATTGTAGGGCAGATTCTTTGACATAAGCTGTGGTAAGGACAAACCTAAGACAGTGTGTCTCATTTTCAAAAACAGATATCACAACAAAAAGCAAGGGACAATGTCAGAGGGAGGTGATGCACTGAAAAAGATTGCTCAGAGAAGCTGTAGATATCCCATCCCTGAAGGAGTTTAAAGATATATTGGATGGGGCCTTGGGCAGCCTGATCTAGTGGCAACCCTGCCCATGGCAGGGCTTGAAACTATATGATCTTTAAGGTTCTTTCCAACACAACCATTCTATAATTCTATGATTCTATAATTTAAAATTTAAGGATTTAACTTTTAAATATTGAATAAATTAGTGTGCTACAGATAAAACAACAAACAAGAAAAAAAACACCCAGCCCCAGCCCCCGGCCAAAGAAACCAACAGTAACAACAGTGAAGAAACAACCCCAAACAGAAGTCCACTACAAAAGGTTACTTACCAAAGAAATGGAGACACAATAATGCAAAAGATTGCAGGTAGGCAGCTTTGCTATTGCTGAAGCGCTTCAAATTAGGTAGCATTTCAAATTAGGTACTGTCCTGAATAAGTGGAATTTTGCTGAATAAGGTAAACTGTCAAGAATCCTATATGATGATATATATACCTTGTAATCACAGTGCTCTCTGGTAGCAAGAGAATACATTCAGCACAATGAGAAACAGTAAGATATTGTAAGATTAAAGTAAAACCAAAATATAAGAGTGTAGTTGAAAATTGCTACTCAGTCTAACAGATTTATGTCATAATTCTTCAAAATTTGAAGATTCAGTAAAAATTATTGAAAAATATATACTGAAAGTTGTTCTGTGTATAGAAGTCTTTTTTTCTGTATATAAAAGTCTTTACATGCCATTTTAAAGAAAGGCATTTGCTTTTTTCATGTAAACATGAATTTTCAGGTAAAAACTACCCAGATGTCAGTAATAGAAAGATTATGTTTCAGGAAAAATGGTCCAGGATGCATATAAAATAAATAAATAAACAAATAAATAAATAAAATAAAAACAGACCAAGAAGAATAAGAAGAATAACATAAAAAATTTTGAAATGCACCATGTATACTGATACACAGAAGGATGGCAGTTTTATTTGTATCTTTAATATACATACAGAAAAAAAAGCAAACAATTTTATAGCAATTAAAATGTGTTGAGTTACTAGAGCTATGAGAGTCCCATATTTCTTGACTGTCTGCTATATGTTCTGAGATCTTCTGAAGTTCATTAAATAAAATTATAATATATATACTATTGGCATGATTTTTTCCTACATGTCTTTTGTTCTTTCTGACTGCTTTCTTGGTTGGTAATAAATATACTCAGTTTATTTCAAATTTTGGATGATTGTTAATTTTTTTTTTATCTTTGATTTTTTAACTTTCGACAGTCAGGTTAGGGAACAATAAAGTTGGAAATTATCAGTTTTCTAGAATCATTTCATAAACATGTCCTGTGGAGCTTTGCCTTTACTTAAACTCATGCATTTTTATTAATACTGTTTTTCTAATATCCAGAAGCAGTGATGGAAGTTATGATGGAAAGAGGAGAGGAGAGGAGAGGAGAGGAGAGGAGAGGAGAGGAGAGGAGAGGAGAAAGAAAACCCCTAAAATAACCCATATAAATTTACCATCTCTAAGATATTCCCACTGAAACATGAGTATAGAATATATAGGCAAAAGGGAAGGCAATAAGAACTGTCATCTTGGCATCATCTGTGAAGATGTTTATACATTGTTCTTCTTTTTTTTCTCCCCTGCTTGTAAAGATCCTCTTCCCTGACCCTCACAGTCTACCTGATATAGATGTTTTTCCTTATCTTAAACACAAGTTAAACTGTAATAAGTGAAAGGTAATTTCACTTTCTCCTATCTAGTTGCATTCTCCAGTGGGAGATAAAGGTTTCTGCACATCCCGTATCTACACTGGCTTAGTAAGATTAACCAAGATTTAAATCAATGATTTAAACCTTACTATTAAGGATTTAACTTACTAACACAGTTCTTTATGGCTGTTCAGCTCATTGGTTCAATATTCAGCAAAGCACTGACCTCAAACTCACTGCTTCCTAATAGCTCCACTTGTAAAATTTCTCATTCATCCTTATGGGTTCTACCTACTACATGCATATGGTATAGTCCATTCTTCTTTCACAAGGAGGAGATTAAGAAATGAACCATTAGAAAAGATCGGTCAGACAGATATCATGTTTTGCTTTTGCAAATACTTATAGGTATTTTCTACCTTTATGTTGCAACAATGACAAATGACTTTCCCAGTGTGGGGAAAAAATTATCCTAATAAATGAACAAAAAGTGAATGATTCTAATTTTGTTTGTTTTCATAAACTAATAAACCTCTGAAGTGCTTTAAGAGAACTGCTGAAAACATCAACCATGTATTTCCTTATTTCTCTTTAAATATACATTATATCTATTTTCCTGCTTACATACAAAATAATATACACATTTCTTCATCTTGCTTGAGATATCATCAGTAAACTGAGTTATGATATGTGAGAATTGATGATGATTATTCTTAGTATCTCCACATTATTTCTTTCAGGGAAGAGATTAAATCCTAAGAAAAGTTTAAAAACATGGAATGAATTTCTGGCAACAGCTATCATGACAATATATGATAATAAAATTTGCTTTGGTTATGAAAGGATCCCTAATATTGCTATAATTGTGTTATAAAATGTTTTATAGTTCCTACCCAGGTTCAACACATAATCTTGAACCAGATTTCTTTCACAACATTCAGAAGAACTCATTTACATGACTGTGGTGCTAATGATGCTGCTGAATCCCTGTTTTATATATGCATTTTGAATATAATTAAAAAATAGCATTTTTTGTCACTGCATTACCACTGGAAAAGAAAGAAAAATACACAAAAGCTACCAGGCTATCTGTATTTCCTTAGCAGAATATACATTAAATATAAACAGTAGGAAAATAAATTAGAGAGACAAGTGATGCTGAAACAAGATAGGTTGGATGGGGCCCTGGGCAGCCTGATCTAGTGGGTGACAAGTTGAAACAAGATGATCTTTAAGGTCCCTTCCAACGTAAGCCATTCTATGATTCTATTATATCACAGACGAATATTGCTGGGAGAAAGAAATGCTGAGTATAACAAAAGCAGGCAAAAATACCTTATGTTTTTTATAACATTCATCAAGAAAATAGAAGGACATACTAAATGGCACAACATTCTCAGATGTTCAATTTAACATTGTCAGAAACATTTTTAAAGCTTCAGCATATTTTATTTTATTAATACCTTAGCTTTACAAAACAGAGAAGAAAAAGCTTTCATTCAATGAGTAAAAAAATGAATATTTATTAATAATGTCTATTTCTTTTGTATTATTATTATTTTTTCCTTTTTTCTGGCAACATGAAGAAATCCTAAGTTGCAAGAAAATTACTGTAATACTAATTAGCCTTGAAATGATGGTGTCCATTAGTTTCACCTAAATATAATTATTTTCAAGTGATAATGACTTACTGCAGCTGTGTATAATTTAATAAAACACAGGTGAAAGTACCTAGGTATTATTAAAACAAACTTCATTAATTCTCTTGGGTAACAGCAGAAGTTTTTCTACTCTTAGACAATGACAAGATACTGATCTTTCATTTAATGTGGATTTATGCATATTTCATTGAGGATTTTTCATATAATATTAATTCCTTTTCAATTAAGTTTCACTATGAAAAAAAAAACCTTAAAAAATAGCCTTCAAATAAAAATATTAGGTTTAACTAACATTCAGAACTCTTAACTTTGAAATTTCAATTTAAACGCTGTCTGCATTTTAGTCTTCTACAAAGTGATACTAAAAATAGTGTAATTTCTTTGAATGAGAACTAGATCAAGCAAAATCTCCTATTTAATCATAATTGCAGGCCAAAAAAAAAAAAAAAAAAAAAAAAAAGGTGCAGAAGACTTTAATTCATAAGCTACATAGATAAAAATGAACTTAAGAAAATAAAAGAGCAACTGGAAGGAAACAACCAGACTTCAGAAGGAACTGGTAGGGATTTTTATTTTAATAAAATGAAATTTATCTTTAAATTATTTGGGCTTGGTTTTGCAATACTAATGATTGATAACTGGAAAAGTAAACAAACAAACAAACGAATAACTATGAAGACTGCTCCAAAAGTAATAGCTCCAGTTTTATTTAGTTGGCTTTCAACTTCAGAGGCAGATGTTCTTTGTATGGTAGTAGAAGTTTAAACTCCTAGTCAATATTCTGTGACATTTTTTTGCCATATAACAGCTGGCAGCTGAGACACATTCTGACAAAATGGCTTCTGACACGGAAATGCATATGAAGCAAAGGTGCGTTATTGAATTCCTCCATGCAGAAAAATGTAGTGACAGTCATTAATACTTGTTGCTTCTGACACGGAAATGCATATGAAGCAAAGGTGTGTTATTGAATTCCTCCATGCAGAAAAATGTAGTGACAGTCATTAATACTTGTTGAACGTTAATAGCAATCAAAAAGTGGATTTGAGCAAGTTGAGGCAGTGGGTGATGCAATTCAGCAGTGACAGTAGCGACAGTAATTCATCACTGGTGAAAATGCATAGCTAATTGTGGTGACTATCTTGACAAATAGTGTTCTGTAGCTGAGATTTTGCTCTATCAAATAGTGTTGCTGTGCTCTTTGGTTCTTCATACCTGTTATAGTTTACATGGAAATAAGTATGTGGCATTACTTCCAGAGTGATTTACATACATTCTCTGCTAAATTGATTTCCTACAACAATTTCCTGTTCTTTTCAGTCTTAAGAGGAAACAGACCACCTTTACTACTGTTTTGTAGTGACTTATGTTTAATTAGTTTTACCGAAGAAGCATTGGTTTGGTATGAACAAAATAGGATAAATTTTTCCTACATTTATTTGTGCCAATTTACAACAAAGTATTGTGTTCTTCTGGAATGGTGTCCTATGAATTAATTTATTGGAGATCATTACATGGCCACAGCAGATGACATACAGAGACTCTTACCATGTTTGCAAGATGAGCAGTCACCTTCCCTAAAGTGGGAAAACCTATCCACAGATGGTGTAACTGGCAGTAGTTAATAGGTTTTATTTGGAAAACAAACAGTAATGGTTCTTGACAATGCCGATTTCCCTTTGTGTTTCTATACATATTCTTGAGTCTCCAGAGGCTACTTTTAAAAAGTTTTGTGAGCTAAATGGAAGGTTCTGTCATTTCCATCATTATTTTCACAGTTCAGATCACACATTTATTAGAAGTTTTCCATTTCTTAAAATTATCCCATAGGAAATATAGTTAAATTGAGTTTCTAAAGGAGTTCTTTAGATATGGATTATATAAAGATAGAAAACATTAGAAGATGCAATTCAACTTTTTTATAACACATTTTCTTAGTCCTTGTATTCAAGCAGCAACACATAGTGTATTCATTTATTAATAAAACAAGTGGAATATTTAAATGAGAATGGAAGATAAAGCTTTTTACATCTTCTAAATTTTTGAGTAATTGACAAAAAAACTGAAATAATTTACTTCCTTGAAATTTTTCTTCAGGTATATGGACAAAAAATTAATTTATATTTTTCAAGATTTGAAATGATGCAAAGAACTAGAAATAAAATTAATATGGCCTGGAACCACATTAACTTCATTAAAATACCTGAGAAACTGTAATCTAATACAGTACCTGTTAGGTTTTATCATAGGTCATCTAGCAATGTCACAATCATGCAAAGGATATATGGAGAGCTCCACAGTTGCACAAGAATTTAGCACCGATGTTTGGGTCTAGAGGAAATACATCTACAGCTCATTTTATTATTTTAAGTGAATTTTAGTAATCATATAGAAATGTATTTTTTAATTCATTATTCTTCCAACCTGTTCAACATATATAAGTTAGCACAAGATGAATAAATGGTATTAACAATATCTTAAGATAGTATAAGAAATGCAATTATCTGTATTGCCTTTAAAGGAAAGCTGTGGTGGCTAGCTGAGAGGTCATTCATATCTGTGCTTTAGATCCAATATGTATCACTAAGAGGAATCCATAAGCTGTAGCTCATTGAGACCCACAACACATTTTCCCTCTCTCTCTTAGATCCAGTCCCTCAAAACTGTTTCCAAGGTCAGTGTTTTAAGCAACTAAATCCCTTCACACCATCACAAGCATTCCTCTGTGAATTATAAACTCTGAGCTTCTGAGAAGATAAAAAAAAAAAAAAAATTGCAAACAGGCTAGTCAGTCAGAAAGATATGCCAGGCTTATAAATACATATACTGCTATCTTCACAGCAAGACCTGAAAATCCAGACCTTCTTTAATTACAAAATGAGAAAGTCTGGAGCTGTTCTGCTGTTGTTTTTAGGCACCAGATGTCCTAGAAAAGAAAAACACAATTCAAGCAAGAATGTATCAAAAGTATGACTATATTTTATTATAATCGTACAGCTTAGTACAGGACTTACAAAATATAACATAATATTTATTTTTAATTGTATTTTAATGCAGAAAATGTAAGAAGCTATGTGATTATTTTTTTTAATTATCAAAAGGAAAAAAAAGTGTATTCACATATGACATATTATGTTATATAAGCCTACTCATTCTGAGATTTCCAAACAAAATTTTAGTATTGGACTCAATTAAATTAATCACAACTATGTCGTCACGTCTTATTTTTAATTAGGGCAGGTCTTTATTCAAAGCATATCAAAGAAAACTGAAACTTAGCTACTGATTTCACTAGGTTTAAGATCAGTTACTTTGAGTTGAACTTTTACATAATAGTTAATTATTCTTTTTACAGCATATCCTCTGATGAAAGAACAAGCTGAAATAATATTATTACATTTATTATTCCTGTAGCCCACAGAGTACTTTCTTTTCTCTTCTGCCCTGTAGTTTCAAACTTTGTCCTAACGCTCATTTTTTTCTAAGGCTACAATATAGATTTTTGTCATTCCTAATTCAGTTACTTTATTGGCTAGATAATAAAGGTCTTTAGGACTTGTCTTGTGTGAGTCTGCTCTAATATTTTTAACTATGATACTAATTATCTGTGAACCAGGCGAATACTACTTTCTTGTCCTGGTTCATCTCTGTGATAACTATCCCTAGTAAAGGTCTGGAAGTCCTATGTAGTCAGTAAAGTTGAAAATATTAGCTCTGTATGATGCTTTGGGAGACAGTCATGCCACCATACCTAATAGCTTATTTAATACTAGACCAGGTTGCCCAGGGCCCCATCCAAACTGGCCTTCAAATTCCAGGGACGGGGCATCCATAACTCTCTGGGCAGCCTGTTCCAGCACCTTGCCATTCTCTCTGTAAAGAACTTCCCCCTGACATCAACCTAAATCTTCCCTCCCTCAAAACCATTTCCCCTTGTCCTGCTGTTATCAAACCTTTCAAAGAGTTGGCTTCCCTCCTGCTTATAGGCTCCCTTTAGGTACTGAAAGGCTGCAATGAAGTCACCCCACAGCCTTTTCTTCAGGGTGAACAATCCCAGCTCCCTCAGCCTGTCTTCATAGGAGAGGTGCTCCAGTCCTTTGATCATTTTTGTGGCTCTCCTCTGGACCCTCTCCAACAGCTCCCTGTCTTTTTTGTACTGGGGGCTCCAGACCTGGACACTCCAGATACTCCAGATGGGGACTCACAAGAGCAGAGTAGAGGAGGGCAATCACCTCCCTGTCCCTGCTGCCACCCCTCTTCAGAGGGAGCCCAGGATACCATTTGCCTTCCGAGCTGCAAGAGCACACTGCTGGCTTATGTTAAGTTTTTCATCTATCAAGACTCTCTGGTCCTTCTCCACAGGGTTGGTCCCAAGGAGCGCTCCTTCCAGTCTGTATCCAGCCTGGGATTCCCCTGGCCCAAGTGCAAAACCTTGCACTTTGCTGTTTTGAACCTCATTAGGTTCACCCAGGCCCACCTTTCTAGCTGCTTGAGGTCCCTCTGAATGGCATGCCTTTCTTCTACCTTGTCAGCTGTACCACTCAGCTTGGTGTCATCAGTAAACTTGCTGAGGGTGCACTCAGTTCTGTCATCGATGTCATTGATAAAGATGTTAAAAAGTACTGGTCCCAAGACAGACCCCTGGGGGACGCCGCTCATTACTGGCCTACCTGGACATACAGCCATTGATGATCACCCTCTGTCTGTGGCCTTTCAACCAGTTTCTTATCCATCAAGTGGTCCACCCATCAAATCCAATTTGGAGATAAAGATGTGGTAGGGGACCATGTCAGAGGCCTTGCTCAAGTCCAGGTAAATGACACCGGTCACCTTTCCCTTTGTCCACCGATGCCATCACTCCCTCATAGAAGGCCACCAGATTGGTTAAGCATGACCTTCCCCTGGTGAAGCCGTGCTGGCTGTCTCAGATCACACGCTCATTCCTCATGTGATGAAGCATGTCCTCCAGGAGGATCTGTTCCATGATCTTCCCCAGCACAGATGTGACACTCAGCAGCCTGTAGTTCCCCTGGTTGTCCTTGCTCCCTTTCTTGTAAATGGGAGTGACGTGACCCTTCCTCCAGTCATCCTCCAGGACCTCACCTGACAGTCACGACTTTTCAAATATGATGAAGAGCGGCTTGGCAATCACCTCAGCCAGCTCCTTCAGAACCCTGGGATGCACAACATCCAGCCCCATAAGCCTGTACACATTCAGTCTCATGAGGCAGTCTCAGATTTGCTCTGCCCTCACAGTGGGGAGGGATTTGCCACCCCAGTCTCCACCTAGAGGTTTAGGGATGCAGGGCTCAGGGATGTGAGAAATACTGCAATCCTGGCTGCCAGTGAAGACTGAGGCAAAGAACTCATTCAGCCTTCTCTTCATCCCTTTGAGCCAGTTCTCCTTTTACATTTACCAAAGGAGGTATACTCACTTTGGCCTGTCTCTTCTGGCCAATGTACATGTGGAATCTTTATGATTCTTTATGATTATGATTAAGAATCTTTATACATCTCTACATGTAGAGTCTTTTTATTGTTTTTATTGTTTTTCACAGTTCAGTCCTGCCTGCACCTTGACTTTCTTGATCCTACATCTGCAAGTATGGATGGTATCCCTGTTTTCTTCCCAGGTGAAACGGCCTAGTTTCTAGAGCTTGTATACACCTTTCTTCACCCTCAGCATGCCCAGCAGGCCCTTGCCAAGCCATGCCGGCTTCCTACCTCCTATGCCCACTTTCTTATTCAGAGGGATGGAGAGCTCTTGTGCTCTCAGGAAAGCATCCTTGAAAAGTAGCCAGCTCTCTTCAACATCTTTGTCTTTAAAGACAGCATCCCAGGGGATCTTGGCCAACTGCTTAAAGTTTGCTCTTCCAAAGTTCAGGGTCCTGACGCCACACTTTACCAGGCCGATATCCCTCGAGATCACAAATTCAATCAGGGCATGGTCACTGCAGCCCAGGCTGCCTCCAACGTTAACGCCTTTAATGATTTCCTCCGCATTGGTGAGCAGCAGGTGCAGCAACACTTCACCTCTGGTCGGTCTGTCCAATACCTGGACCAGAAAGTTATCAACATATTCCAGGAGCCTCCTGGACCTCCTGCAGTTTGTCTTGTGGTCTTTCCAACAGATATCTTGATGGTTGAAGTCCCCCGTCAGAACAAGAGCCCATGAACACAATGCTTCCTGCATGTGAACCAAGAAAGCCTCATCAATAGTCTCCCTTTGATCAGGTGGCCTGTAGTATACTCCTTTCACCAGCTGGCCTTTGTTAGACCCATCCCTAATTGTAACCCACAGGCTCTCAACCTGTTCTGACTGTTTCTCAGAGGGGGCTTCTCACAGTCTATCCACTCTTTGACATAGAGGGCAACTCCCCCACCCTTCCTACCTGCCTATCCCTTCTAAAGAGCTGATATCCCTCAGTGGTGGCATTCCAGTTATGGGAGTCATCCCACCATGTTTCCATGATAGCAACAAGGTCATAACTTTCCAAGAGCATCACAGTTTCCAACTTGTCCTGTTTATTTCCTAGGCTGTGTGCATTGGTATAAAGGCACTTCAGCTTGATTTTCCATCTCACCACCTTTATAGGGGATCTAGGATCCCTTAGAACAGCAGCATCCCCAGCATCTCCCTGCCCCAGTCCATCCCTGTGTACTCCACTGTCATCACCCATCAAGTTTGGTACAAGCCATCGAACGACCCACTCAACCCCAGCAGCCCTCATTTTTTCCCCTTTCCCCTTCATACCCAGTTTACAGACCTTTCAATGAGTCCCACCAGTTCCTCGGCTAAGATCCTCTTACCCCTCAGAGACAGACTACTTCCATTTGCAACCATCATGCCAGGTGCTGAGTAAATTGCTCCATGGTCAAAAAAACCAATATTCCTGTGTTTGCACCAACTTCTAAGCCGGTATTTTATGAGGTGGGTTTTTTGGATCCTCTCAGTATCCTGCCCTGCCACTGAAGGTATAGAAGAAAACACCACCTGCATGCCCACTCCATCAACTACCTACCCCAGTCCCCTGAAGTCTTTCTTGATAGTCCTGAGGCTTTTCTCAGTGACTTTGTCACAGTCAGCCTGAACTATCAAGAAGGGGTAATAATCAGAAGGGGGAATCTGTTCAGGAAGTTTCCTAGAAATGTCCCTGACCCATGCCCCAGGGAGGCAGCACACCTTCCTACGGCTAGGGTCAGGTCAACATATAAGGCCTTGCATTCCTCTCAGCAGGGAGTCACCTACAACAACCACCCTTCTGTCCTTCCGGGTGGAGGCCATCTTGAGGTGTGGGGTCCACTGCTTCACCCTAGGCAACCTCACGGTGGACCTCCCTCCACACTCTCACTCACCTCTCCCTCGAGTTCTAGGGCCTCAAACGTATTGCGCAGAGGCACCTGGGGAACCAAGGATGATCAGGATGGGGGATGCCCACTTCGCCGAGCCCGTACCCGTTTCCACTCAGATTGTTGCTAGGGGAAAAGAGGACAAGGGGCTCACTGCAGTACTGTCTGCCTGCTGGTACCCCTCTCCCACTTGTTTTCAAGGCAGCAGGGAGTGATGTGTTCCATGTGGTGCATCAGCTGGGTGCCAAGATCTCAGGGCCAATCAATCTCCCTCTCACACTCCTTTATGGTCCTCAGCCTCTCCACCTCCTCCTTCAGGTTGACCACAAGGCTGAGTAAGTCATTTAGCTGGTTACATCTCGTAAAATTGCTGCCTCCATCACCCGGCACTGCAAAGGCCAGGCTCTGGCACTTGGCATAGCCAGTGAGCTACATACTAACATCCTATGTTGGGGCCTCAGTCTGAGTCTCCACACTTGTCTTAGCATCAGCTATCCTTTCAAGCATGCACAGGACATCAGTCTGGATCTCCACACTCTTTTTGGATGCAGTCTTTTTTCTGCGTGAGTGTGGGAGTTCTGTTTGGGTCTCCACAATTTTTGTGCTGGTGGCCTTCCTCCAGGGTGCAGTCATTGCCAACCAGTAGGCACACTAACACTACTAGATAGCCTTAACGGGGTGTGACTAATTAGCCCCACCCTGCTGCTGGTAGTGCTGGCTCTGCCCTTGCCCTGTTGCCAGGTTGTTAACAGGAGCCCACACACTTATCACTTGCTTGACAGTGATAACAACCGTCTTTGCTGTGTATTCCCGTGTATGGATGGCTTACTGTTTCTCCTCAATAAATCAGCCCAGGTGATTCTCATAAACCGACTCCTCTCCATCTCCCAGAGGCCTTTTCTAAGCGAGGGGGTGGATGCCGAGCCACTGCCCTGGCAATGCCCCCACTGCATCAGCCCCTCTCGGGAGAGCTGCCCAGCCACTCTGTTGTCTCTGGGATCCCTGAATGAGGGAACCAACCAAAACTCCCTGTACCTTGCGATCAGTCACTGCGCTTCTGGCTGGAATAGCTCCAAAGCAGTGAACCTCAGGGATTAAGGCAAGCTTAATTGAAGGGAATAGATGTTAATATTAGGAAGCCCATGACACTGTGTCAACAACTTCTGAATGTTGCAATATTTGTAATCAGGCCAATAAAAACTGCTTAAACTGCTAAAACTCTCATTAGATTAATAGTAATTATAGAATACTTCTCTGTTTTTCCTCTCTTTGCCCATGGTAAAACTTTAAACACAACTGTTTCAAGAAATACAACATTAATCTGTCTAAATCTCAGGAAAACCTCAGACTCTGCCTAGATTATAAAATTATGTGCAGACTAGTTATTCATTATTATGATTGTTGAATCAGCTTATGTGAAGAACGAGAGCATGTTGTTCCTTTTGTTTATCCTATGTGCAATTGTTATTAAATTCTTTTTATTTTTTCCTCTTAAAAATGTTGCTTTTTCTCCTATTCTAAGGAACCTACTCTGTTAAAGAGCCTAAACCTGCATGAGCCCTATGGAAAAGCACAAAAAATTACATTTAGGTTAGTAAATTAAACATGTCTATGATGGTTGTTTGGTGTTCAGGCCAGCTGGCATGGAACAGCTGGCATTCATAATATGAAATTCTCCTACTCTCCCAACAGTATGGCATATCCTCACTAAGAATCTTCCATCTTCTATGTTATCTCTCAAAGTATCTTTGGAAATTACTGTTGAGAAAACTGTTATTTAGATTAGGTAAAATTGCGTCAGGGACTGTTCTTATGGTTGAACTTTATAGGCAATTGATTACTAGTAAGTGGGAAGTAGCTTAAATCTATCTCAGACATATCTTAATCGTTTGAACCTTTATATACTTATGTACTTTCTTCATTAAATACTTAAGTATAGTTCCATCATAATTAACACCTCTCAATCATCTGTAAATTAACAGTTTTACGTGGTAGAGAAGTATATTTGTACTTACTGTATTTCAATTATAGAGTGCTAAGATAAAGATCTATTAAAGTCCTATCACTGGGGTTGAATTCATCCATTTAAATCTTGGAATAGAATTTTGGAAACCTAAAAGCCTGAAGACATTTTACAGCTTTAGGTTATTCAATTTGATCTTCACTGGATGCTTTTAGACAGTATGAGTTTTTAATATTTCATGCATCTGCCAGTAAAATAATTCGAAAACGTAAGAAAGAAACCTCAAGATGGCATTAGACATGTATGTTTTCATTTCAACAATATCAGATTGTCTCTGTATCACTTCTACAGCCAGAGTGCAGGGTAATCACCAACCATATGAAATATAACAAGAGAAACTGTCATATTGTGTGCCTGGGACAGTGTAATTCTGGACGTATGTATAAGTTGGGAGATAAGTGGCTAGAAGTGCAGACCTGGATGTTTTGTTGTTGTTGTTGATGGTAAGTTTGATAGAAGTCAACCATGTGCCACAAGGGCCAGTCGTATTCTGGCATGCAATCTAGCTAACCAGTTAAAAGAATAGACTGTGCCAATATAATCAAAATTGGTGCAGACTCACCTCAAGCAGTGTGTGTGTGCGATTTTTGGGCTCCACAGTTTAAGAAGGATATAAAAATACTAGAGCATGTCCAAAGGAGGGATCCTTTTGATCATGAGGAAAATTGGACTGGCAAAGAGTGGCGTCAGGACTCCAAACTTTGGGAGAGCAAACTTTAGTCTGTTTAAGGAATTGTTGGCTGAGATCTCCAGGGAAGCTGTCATTAGAGACAAAGGAATGGAAGGAAGCTCGCTACTCTTCAAAGATGCCTTTCTGAAAGCACAAGAGCTTTCCGTCTCCCAGAATAAGAAACCAGGCAGGGGAGGCAGGAAAACCAGCATGACATGGCAAGGACCTACTGGTCAGACTGAGGGAAGAGATTGTACCAGCTGTGGAAACAAGAGCATGTCAACTTGGGAGAAAACAGGGATGCTGTCCAGACTTGTAGAGAGGGAAATATGAAAGCCAAGGTGCAGATTGAACTGAACTTGGTGAGGGATGTTAAAAACAACAAGAGCTCCTATAGGTACATTGGCCAGAAGAGGCAGGCCAAAGAGAGCCTAACTCCTTTGTTTAAAAACAAAAAAAAAAAAAAACAAAACAAAACAAAACAAAAAAAAAAACAAGAAAAACAGAACTGGCTATGACAGATATAAATAAGGCTGAGGTACTAAATGAGGTTTTTGCCTCAGTCTTCACTGGCAGACAGGATTCTCATATTTTTGATGTCCCTGAAGCTTGCATCCCTGATCCTCTAGGTGGGAACTGTGGGAGTAAATTCCACACTTCTCCTTCCCTCCCCTTCCCCCTGCAATAAGGGCAGAGCAAGTCCGAGACCTCTTCAAGAGACTGAATGTATACAAGTCTATGGAGACAGATGATATGCATTCTAGTGTCCTAAAGGAGCTGATTGATGTGGTAGTTGAGCTGCTCTTCATCATATTGAAAAGCTGTGGCTGTCAGGCAAGAAAAAAAAAAAAGAGAAACATCAATCCATTTACAAGAAAGGGAAGGAGGAGGACTTAGGAAACTACAGGTCAGGGACATAGACAAACTAAAGATGTTTAAAACCTTCTTTTGTCTTTAATACAGTGATGTGCCTGGCTAAGTTATTGAGAAGACTATTCTGGGAGTTATTGAGGAAAAAACAAACAAACAACAACAAAAAACACCTGGAAGACAATGCAGCCATTGTCAACACAGGTTCATAAAGAGAAGTCCCATTTAACAAACTTAATTTCTTTTATCACAAGGTCATCTAACTTATTCAAGGTCATCTAACCTAACTAAGGGAACCCATCTCATATAATCTTTTTGGATTTCAGCAAACTTTTTGTTTGACAAAGGGAAGCCATCTGATATAATCTTTTTGGATTTCAGCAAATTTTTTGATAGTTTCTCGCAGAATCTACTGTGCAACATGCAGCTAGGCCAAAACGTAATGTACAATATTGCTAGCTCACCAAGAAAGGGACTGTCTAGCACAGTCTCAAGTACTGTGTGCTGTTTTGAGTACCATCACATAAAAATATTTTTATAATATATATATAACTATATATATAAATATATATATAATATAATTGCTAGATAGCATCCAAAGGAGGATAGCAAAGATGGTGAAGAGCGTAGATGGGCCAGATCTATAAGGAGCACTTTAATCAGTTGAGAGAAAAGATATCTGAGAGGAGGCCTCATGGTGGCCTAATATTCTTAAATTGATCTAGATGTTATTGAATTCCAATTAAAAATAAATGTATAGTAACAGAATACAGGCACATAGTAAGTATACAGAAGGTGTAAAAATCCTTCCACACTGAATGATTCAAATTAGATTTTTGGCTTCAGTGATATTTTTAATATTGTAACTTAGACAGACTACATTTATTTATCTGTTTGAACTTGATCCAGAAAGCATCTCTGATTTATGCATGTTTTCAAATACAACAGATATGTTAATTTAGCATGTTCTCATGTGTTTTAATCCAGAGATCATTAAACATTTTTTACTTACACACATTTTTCACAACAGGCATAACTAAAAACTAAACAAAACAGAGTTACTCAAATACACTGAAATTGTCACTCCCTCCCATCAATTTGTCTCTACTCTTCTGGAGACATGAAAATAAAGTTATAAATTTTATCACTTACAGCTCAGTTGGTCAACATGTATGTAAATTCCTTCTAGATTGAAGTGTGTTTGCAGTGGAATAGAAGTGATTAAAACAAACAAACAAACAAACAAACAAAAAACAACCGAACATTCTGAAGTATACAAGCAGTCATTAAAATATGTATGTATAAAACTATTTGTCAATATCATCAGAGAAAGTTTCATTTCATAATTGCTAACGTGTTACTGTTGCATTTTTAAAGTGATATTATTTCTTAATTTCAATTTAAAAACTCTGATTAAATTCTAGACATAGTTGAAGACTGGTGAGAAAGAAATTTGGTATCAACTGTATGTTAAAAATATATTTATCACATAATTTGTATGACTTTCAAACTAGAATTAAGTACGCAGTTACTAGTATTCAGATTATAAGAAGCCTATATGCATTCACTTATGTAAAACACAGAATGACTTTTGTGTCTGCTTCATTTTATTGAAAAGTTATTATTTCCAGTGGCTTAGTAGCAATATACTGATTCATTGGTTCATACTCATACCCCTATTCACATGAAGTTCAACTACGTAAACCACTCAAGCATGTAATTGACTTAAGTAAGGAATGTTGACAAGTGTTGAGCTATTTTCTAAATAGGAATAGGATTATACACATTCTTAAAACTAAGAACATACTCAAGTGAATTGAATCAAGTCTGAAAAGGAGAGAGTACAACTAGCTGACTCATCAGAAACACTTAGTGAATTATTTAGAGGGTGTTTTCTTTTTTCTTTTAAAAAGCTTTATTCAAATGCTAATTAGATTTGTTCATTCTTTGTTTGCTAGAGTTTATAGTTTGAAGTTTCATTACAGCGTATTCAGCCTAGTTCAGATAAGAAAATTAATTACTTTGAAATCTTTAAATCTGAATAGACTTTAAATTGATTTATCACAGATTTTTGTATGAGGATGGTCTATTTACAGTGCCAAACATTTGCTATCTTGCCTACATTTGTTGACTTGAACAAGTCTTTAACTTGTTCAAGACTTTAACTCTTTCTTTTTAAGAGTTAAAAATTTAAAGAATATTTTCTAGCCTCATTGTCTTGCAACTGGCTATAATGTAGAATTTCTCTCAGAGTCTTCTTCTTGAATTAGTTCCCTCTCATGAAACAATTTAAAATTTATAGGACAGACATTCTTGATTAATGCATTACTTAGAGTGCTAAGGAGTCATTTTTTACTCTCCTGGTCTCTCTCACTGCCATTAAGTATGCAGATAATGCAGAACAGTTCTCTGAAGAAAAACGAGAAGCATCTTTTCTCTTTTTCACATGGACAGATTACTGAGGAAATGCGAAATTTAAATTTGGGTTTGATAGAGTGAGAACTAAGTTTCATATCCATTAGTATTTTCATAGTCACTAGCTTATGTATCTAGTCCTTTGATACTCCTTTGGTTAAATCTACTTCTGGAGATGTTGGACAGAAATAAATTTCCAAGTCTGTCCTTTGGTTGCATCTACCATTTAGACAGACGATTTCCATGTTTGTATACTCATCTCCAAGTCTATATCTAAGCTGCTTCTGGATCTAGTTTCTTCCTGCTCTTCCTCAGATGCCCTAATTATTGTGAAGGACACAAAAAATTCTGGAATATGTGAAGTCACCACCTCACTTAAATCTCCATCCTGATAAACTGAACATCAGTAACGCAAGCAGCAATTCACCATACAACTGGCCTTTATGTAGCTAAGATACCTACTCAAGCAACTAAGCAAGCTCCAGTGCTGCAAGGAATGTAGTTACCTTAAAAGATTAGTGTTTTTTCGTTGTTGCTTCTGAGTGAAAGCCAAAAATGTTGTATTAGTCTCCCATCTACTTAAAAAGTTAATTGAGGGCAGTAAGATTCTTTTAAAGACCACCCAGTGCTTCTGTGAATAGTGGAATATTCAAAGAAGCATTAAAAGGCAGCTAGTAAAAAGAAACTAAGGAAAACAAGGCTGAGGTCAGAAAGTATCTCAAAGATAAAAAGTCTATTCTGGGGTTTGGTGATTTCCCCAGTGACTGAATGACTCACTTTAAGTTACTGTATACTACTCAGAGTAGCTAGGTACAATTGGTTTTGAAAAGAACTGAAAAATTGCTTATCTTCAGAAAACAAAATCAGAAAAGAATAATTAATTATATTGCTGTTCATTTTGATATCATAGCCTATGAGTCAGGACAACCGTGAAGCAGATTGCATTGGTTCAATTATTGCTTCATTTCAAATTTGAGAGAAACAAATTCACATTTCCTAGGAGGCAGTTAATAACTAAATTACATGTTGGGATTGTTCATTTATTTATTTATTTTTAACTTTGCCTTCTCATTGGTATAGCAATATAGTAGATAAATTATTTCCATAACAATTTCGCCATAGGATTGAGAGAGAGAGAGAATACAGGAAGGAAAGAAATAGTCTCATATTATATGCTTATGGCAAGGACACACATATTAAAAATTCCCTATAAATTTTTGTGAGTCATAACACCTATCCTCTTGCTGTGCTTTAAGAGAAAGAGAGGTTTTGTCTATTTAATATAAATATATCAGTGAAACCAGAGGTTTTGTTTTATGTACTGAAGAGAAACTGTTATCTTGTTTTTGAATTGCCTTTCAAATGTTTTCTGTGTTATATTATGCCATGTAACATACTCTTTGTGCACTGTTTTCAACAGTTTGGGGCCAGTTCAGCCCAGTTTCATTACTAACTCATGTATGCACGCCCCACAAGAGTGGGAAGGTGGAAAAGGTAAAAGGTAGGGAGATGGGCCTAAGATCAAAATAGTGGTAGTGAGCTAAGGGTGAAAACTAATTTACTAAATTTGGTAGTAGAATGTGAGATAACACAATATAATGCAATATAACTGGAATTAAAGCTAATAAATCAAATAAAATGAGAGAGAAAGTGCAAAACTGAAGGCCTTACCCTAATGCTGAAGAAGAAAAGGTTATGGAGCACACACCACAGAGTCAAGCAGATTAAGAAGAGTCTCCTGGGGAGATGAGGGGAGGGGAGAGTGGGAGGCAATAAAGCTGTGGGGGCATGAAGGAGAGGGCCACTGCTTGGGGATTAGCTGGGTGGTACTGGGTGGTGGGCAGTGACATTGCATGGCTAAATTATTCTAACACCATAGATGTAGCAAGTAAGTTTAGAGACTATTAATACTCATTTCACTGGGAGTTCTCTTTCCTAGAAGACAGCCCCACTCCTGTATGAGAGAATACAGTTTGCTACTGATATAGCTGGAGTCAGATTTACTTGTAGTAAGTGCTGGACCATTATAGCTTATGGGATTAAAAAAAAAAAAAAAAAGAAAAAAAAAAGAAAAAAAGTTACCAGAAAAACTTAGAACAGCATTAATAAATGAAACATTGACCCTTTGAAATAACTTAGAGTTCTTTAGAAGGAATCATAGTGCTGTAATCTAAATGCAGTTAGCTGTTTCCCATCTTTTCCTTTCATGAGAAACATTAACAGCTGGGGCCTCACACAGGACACATTTGACAGATAAAGAACTCAGATGCCAAGGTCTAGAATAAATTTTTTATCAGTAACATCTGTGTCCATTGCAAAGCCCTTGGCTGATTTCTTGGCCGGCTGCTTCACTGTCTCTGCTGTGTCTGTGACTCCAGCACTGGCTATGCTAATGGGCATGTAGTGGCCCCTTGTGCCCTCTTGGGGAATTAAACTGCTGATAAACTTGCTGGCTTGCCTTGTCCCTGGGATCTTTTTTTTTAGCTTTGAGTGACCTGCAGCTGGAGCAGTTTGTTCCTTATTTGAGAAAAAGGCCCCTGAACAAATGCTCACAAGTTGAGTGTATGCAAGGCCAACTGATGCTGCCAAAGGAATATTTTGCTGTCTACAGTAAAGTCACATTCTCTTTTCATGTAACATCTCCTCAGGCTACTGGAAATATTAAAGATTTCCAGGGAAATGAAAGAGATTCTGGAAGGCACAGATATTGTGTGTAATCACAAATTATTTTATTGATCATGAATTATTATTGTATTATGAATTTCCAAACAGAGGGTATGCCCTCATTATTTTGCAGATGTAACTGTTTAACTTCCTTACAAGTTTTTCTTAAAGAAAGAAAGTTGTTAAATATCTCAGAATTTCTCAAGAAGATTTATACTGTGAATCTTTTCTTCTTTGACTTTTTTTCCTTTATTCCCCCACCTCCTCCTATTTATTTTTGTTTTTGTTTTCCTACAGCACATATATTCTAGTTATGTGGGGCCATCTCTTGTTTTAATTTGTTAATCAACTCAATCTTTGCAAAAAATGATGTTCTTCCAGCAGGGATTTGTTTTCTGAATGGATGGTTGGCTCATCAGAATACAATGCAGGTAACTCTTCATTGGCAAAAGTACCATTTTTATATGTACATGTATATATACTTTCAGTACGAGAACTCCTTAAGTAGATTCTAAGCCTGAAAGGATATTTATATGTATTTAACCTGTGTTTTTTTGTGAAAACTCTTTCTTTCTCTGCCTCTAGTTACTCCAAATCAAATACTCAATGTCTTTGTCACAGACTCTTAATGGCTATTCAAAATAATTTTACCCAAAATATATATTATTACTTCATTTCTGCAGACATACTTTTCAAATGCACTCTTGAAGATGAACAGTAAAGACAGGGTGATGCTGTTTGCCTAAGAGAAATCCTGCTTCCTTTATGCACAGAAATATAGTAACACTTTAGGGTCTGACCGTTCAGTTCCCTTGTGTTTCTTTATGCATTTTTATGATATAAAATACTTGCAAATATAAGTAAACATTGCCAAGAGGGAATATTAGGGCATACAGAGCAGGTCAGTGAAGTGGCTGAGAAAAGAGTGTGTGACTAAAAGCCTCAAGCTATTGTAAAGAGAATTAAACATTAGTGTGTGCACTGTTTTTCTCAAAGACCAGGCAGGCAGGGTTTTGGCTTGCTTCAGGGTCCAGTTTCTTCCATAGAGGAGAAACTCAACCCCTCCTCCTTCTTATGAAAAGAGAAGAGAAGAGAAGAGAAGAGAAGAGAAGAGAAGAG